>NC_043970.1:39674231-39760672 GCF_902148855.1 Sphaeramia orbicularis | reverse complement strand
TGGTTCGTCTCATCGCTGTGCTGCTTCACATGGTGACGGTCTAAAATTGACTCATATTTTAAGCGAAGCTGAGCCAATTCTGGGAGACTTCTGACACATTTGATGCAATCACTTGCGCTGTGTAGAAAGTGGATTGGGATCAGTTCTGGTAACTGTGATGCTGCCATGATGTGATGCAGCCATCCCTGTTGGAATCAAAGGGTAACCGGCTCTCAAACACAGTAGAAATATCCATAAAACACACAGTATACTCCTAATACGTGTTGCTTCAGAAACAATCATGTCTGAAAATTACAAAATTACAATACTGTCACACTAAATACTACCACTTTGGTTCATAAAAACTATCCCTGAAAGTTTAGTTTTTACTGCTGCATATACTTCACTTATATCCAGATTGGCTCTTAATACAGAGACTGCATATGTGTGTGTTCATTAGAACTTTAATTAACCAACAAACATAATGTTGGCTCAGGACTTTTGCACAGTACTGTATGCATCCTACAAAGACCATATTTTAGCTTTAAATCTCATCTTGGCTTAAAAAAAAAAAAAAAAAAAAAAAAATCAGGCAATGCCAACCTGCAAATTAGCTCTATTTAACAATGCGTCCCCACAGGAATTGAATGTAATGAAAAAGTAATGTATGTCAGTTTTATTCTGTATTTATTTGCAGGAACCACAGCACTTATTTTGCGTCTCTGTTAAGGTTTTGGCAGTAGATTAGCTCCATAGTTGTACCGTTAGAAACAGTGTTGTGCAAGCTACTTCCAAACTGTAATGCATTACAGATTACTTATTACTGTTATTTAAAAGTACACTGTAAGCCCAGATAAGTAGAGTTTACTCAAAAATTTGAGGCAAGTGATTGCATTTAAATGATTTGAGTAATGATCGACTGATCAGTTGGTTTAAGTAGGTTCAACTTTAGTGCCAAAAGTATTGAACTTAAACTATTAAGTAGAAAACACTAAAAGACGAGTTATTTGTACTTTAAATCTGTTGTAAAATCAACCCCACTATCCAACTATTCAACTCAGCATTTTAGGTTACACTGACTAATTTTCTCAATTGCAGCCAGATTAATTTATCATTGATGAAACAACTTTTTTAAGCTATTCAAACTCTAAATCCTATTCCTGACCAAAATAGTTACGAAATTATTCAAATTAAAATTTTGTAGCATAAATGGAAGTTGGCTCAATGTCATTTGCCAGTACAGGCAGTGTTTTTAATTTAACAAGACATTAAGATTTCCATTGTACAGTAATAGTCTTGGATGAACAGTAAATTCATTGTTCTTCCTCTGGCTCTGACTCATGGTGCAGCTTTACAAAAATACAAAAACAAACACAAAAAGGCCAATAAACACTGCCATACACACATTAAATCCAAATTAACACTAACACCACAACCCCGCTGAACCCCTGCACAGAAAAATAACACATTTTCAACAACATGCCCAATACCCACAATGCAATGCGGAGATGAAAAGGTGTGGTCATGACTAAAACTGAGTGATTTAAATCCATTCAACTTAAACTTTTTCATACTTTCAACTATGTCTACAAATTAGTAGAATATACTTAACATTTTATAGTAACATCATAAAACTTAAATCATTTAAATGCAGCATTTTAGTACATACAAATTCCGGGCTTACAGTGTAGAATAGAATAGAATAGAATAGAATAGAATGTCTTTATTGTCGTTGTACGGGTATAACGAAATTGCAAGTGCAATTGTGTTTAGGTGCCATAAAAGTATGAATAATGTATATAAAAGAGTATAAAAACTGGAAATATAAAAGAAAGACCACGATGGCATAAAGATCTAAAAAAGCAGCATAAAGAAGTGTCACTGGAAGTATAAAAGACACATAAAACATCATCATATACCCCAAGACAACATTTAGAAAAACTAAACGGTTATTTAAAAGTAATTCCTTACTTTACAATATTACTGTCTCAGAAATGTAATGCATCACATGACTCCTGTATTACTTTACGATGTTACATGAAGAGTCTTGTCATAAATGCCGTGTACTCAGTAGAACCCCCCCCCCCCCCCCCAATATTAAGAGATGGGCGAGCCTTGGGAAGCATAAATTTGCACCCCAAAGTACAAACAGATAAATAGCTCAGTAGGTTACACTACAGTCTACGATGTTCGAATCCCAGCAGGAGCGCTTGCATTTTTTCAACATTTTACTTGTTCAAATGTGGCGCGACGCCAAGGACACCGGTAGAAAAATCCACAATCGATAAAGAATTCTCAGTAGTTATAGAAACGTTAGCTTAACTTGCCATTGCTGATCACAGGGATCATGCTAACTAACTTCTTGAAAACAGGGTTAGGGTTTTCAGGGGACGATTTGAGTCACGCATGCGTAAAAACATTTATCTCTGTCTGCGCTTTTACGACTCGCTACGGGAACCTCGCTAGGACGAATCACTGTTGTATGAGTCAAATTATGTAAAAGTACTGGAACAACTTTACCTTCAAGGAGTATCTTTTTAGCAATCAGAAGTGATTTCGGGAATCAATTTATCTGCCTAATTTCGGTTTCTTTCACGGCTGAGAACCAATCCAACTGACAAACGTTTGATCTAAATCTGGGGGAAACTGAGCGGTGAAGGGTAATCGCGGCTCTATGCCAACGATTGTCCTAGCGAGGTTGCCGTAGCGAGGCGTAAAAGATGGCCGACAGATAAATGCTTCTATGCTTGCGCTACTCAAATCGTCCCTTGACAGGTTAGTAATGAGCATACGTCCATGTCGTCAATGTACTGTCTTCTGCCGTCTTCACCCATTGGCTGAATACCAACAGGAAATTGAACTTTCCGGGCTGATTTTTGATTCCTGAAGGTCTCACGGTCTTACTGTTATTTTTTTTTTCATTTTTAGCAGTTAAATCATGGGCGAAAATTGTGTTGTAATCAAGGTTATTATCGTTAACAAAAACTAACGAAAAGACAAAAACTAGAATTGTAAAAACATTCTCAAACTGAAAAAAAATAAAAACTAGAATTAAAAGAAAAAAAAAAGATAACTGACTGAAACTGTATTGTGTGCTTACAAAACTAACTAAAACGTATCAAAATTATGGATAAAATTCCCTTTGTTTTCGTCTTTGTCAATGTCGGATTGATACGAAATCGATTTATTTCCCTCAAGCAATTTTAGCTGCCGGCACCATATGATATTTAACGGTCCGTCACTTCTCGTCACTTGTGGTTTAGAGTCGTCTTCTTATCCCCACTCTACCTTGAAACATGCAGACTAAAGTTGGGAGAAAAGCAGCAGAGTGTATGGGATTTATTGGAATTTGACGGCGAAGAAGATAAAAAAATAAAATAAAATAAAATAAAACTAAGCATTTAGAAAATAACGAAAACTAATAAAAACTAGCAAACCTGCTCTAAAAACTAACTGCTAACTGCATTCGAGAAAAAAAAAGTCAAAACGAAGTAAATGAAACTATAATGAAAAATCCAAAACTATTATAACCTTGCTTGTAAAGCAAGCGCGATTGAACGTGTAACAAGTAAATATTACTGAAATTTGATTAGTAATGCCTTATACTACTACATTACAGCAACAAGTAATCTCTTACTGTAATGCATTACCTTTCTAACATGTTACTCCCAACGCTGGTTATAAACGTATCTTCTAAGCACAGAAAAATGTTCACCCATATGTGTAACGTGCCTGGGTTATCACTTTTCACTTCACACCTTCCATGTTGACAGCACATCTCTTTGATTACTTTTCGGAAACATCTTTTCATGGTGGCTGAGATTGGCGTGTTGGGAGAAAGAAAGCACAGTTTGAATCAGCGGAGTTGAGTTGCAAAAGCTTTTTATAGCGAATCCTTCAGGAGCGATTGGAGGACAAAATCCAGCAGCACAGTTTGGAAAGAGCTACCGGACTTTTCACCTCGACACAAACCTTGCATAATTCATCACAGAGAGTTCACGAGGGTTAAATGGATACATAAGCTACAACTACCTGAAGTCAAAACATACGCTTTGTACTACGATGCCGCTTTTCTAATAAGCTAAAGCTCAGTGTGGTTTTAGACGATGAGCTCGTCAGCCCTGCTTTGCATTTGACTGGATTATGTTTCGTAACCGCCTCCGACTTCAGGGTGAGTCACGGAAAATATACCTTAACATTAAGAAAAAGGCTTAAATACACAAATATCCAAAAGTGTAACAGCACAGCATGAGGTGTACTGCAACACAATAAACCAAAAACAGCACAAACCTGCAACTGGGACTTTGGAACTTTTCTTTATTTTTAGCTCCGCAACTGTTTTTCTGTATTTATTTATTTTTTTTCTAATTGATTGACCTGTCAGTTACTCTACTGATTGATTCATGCAGTTATTGAAAGTTGTAAAACATCGAAAATAAAAAATAAATCCCCCAGATCCCAGTGTGACTCATTGGACCTGTTTTGTGTGAGCTAAAGCCAAAAATGAAAAAAAAAAAAAAGTCTTTAAAAGTGAATACCCTAATCTATCGGGAAGTTTGTTATTTTCCATTTTTTATCGACAGAACAACGCTGTCCATCAACCTCACATCTGAGTATTTCATCAAACATCCTGACATCTTTCACAGGATCATCATTTCACATTCTCAAAACTGAAGCAGCTTGAAAAACATCCAGCAAAAACTCAGACTCTTAAATTGAAATGATTTATCCTCCTGAGACCCAGGAAAGTGAAAATTGTAGCTTTTTTACATTAAACAGTTGTCTTGATTGAAAACTGCATAATGCAACAGTTTTTTTTAGATGCATTTTTTTTTTAATTCTTTATGTATTTTTTAATGGAATGTCCTTTGCAATGGACACCATTTTTCCAACATTGTTTTTATTGGAATCAAGGTGAAAAAAAAAAAAAAAAAAAAAAAAGTGACAGTCATAGAAGAAAAAACAATGCTTTTGGATTTTTCACATCACATAAATACAATACCCACCCTACAAATTCCCAGGTAATGCATCCCAATCTGAGTTTAACTCTTTCATGCATAGTGGTCACTACAGTGGACAGTCATTCTCCAGCTGTTCTCTTGTATTCATGGATTTTGTTGTTTTAGTTCCATATCAGCCAACACAGTGGACGCTTATGCATCATCTCATACACTGCAATTGAAAACATTATTGTAACTTTGCTGTTCTTGATAAACCTGATCTGACATGTTTGAGTGTAAATCAATTCCTTATTGTTAGACTGTAATAACAACAAAAGTTTTTGTTTGTTTGTTTTTTGTCATATTATCATATTTTTGCATATTATTAAAGTAAGTAATGACTAGTATTAGAGTACACTACAAACCAAAATTTAAGTTTTTTTTTTTTTTTGGGGGGGGGGGGGGGTCATTTTTTGTCATTTTTGCCATTTGTAAATAAAACTATGTCTGGTCATTAACAAAAATGTGTTTCAATTCACACACAAAAATGTAAAAAGCATTGTGCAAGAATCCCAACTGAAAAAAATAGCCCAAAAATTTAAAACATCCATAAGTTTTTGTTTGTAGTGTATGTTATAATGTGAGAAAACATCAAATTAGCAGCATTTAATGTTTTTATTTCATAGTTTTCACACAGTACATCAGTAAATACACATTTTGTTGCTTCAAAAATGAAACGCATGGTGTCAAGCCTAATGGACATTTTTGCAACTCCACGAAAAATAGTTTCATAAAAAAAAAAATAATAATAATAATAATGATTGCATTGTTTTTTTTAAAGCCTAAAGAGGAATAAAGAAAAAAAATCTTGATTAACATTCTCATAACACTGGGTTACAAAAAAATATTTTTGCAAGTTGTCTAGGTTTTTTCAACTGAATTAGGACCATTTTGCACCGCTAAATCCAAAAATGACATCTGTTTTCTCAATCAGGTCAGGTTTTTTTGCTAATTTGATTTTGAAAAATTAGATCTTCTCACAAAATATAATAATTAATACCGAAATAAGACTGGTAAGCACACTTTATGAAACTTGTGACTTGATTCCTGTCAGGTACAATGGTGTATTCACCGCAGATGTAGCAGAATACGTCAGGCTTATTTTTGCAAGATCTTCTAGTCAAAGCCATTTCATTCACATGTAATATTAAAAAAACATTAATCATAAATTGGCAAAAGTAAAATCTTCAGAACTCGTTTATTGTAAGAAATATGAAAGAATTTTGTATCATATGATGTGAAAATGCCCATAAATGTAAGCAAAAATGTTAAAAAGCCGATATGTAGCATAGTTCAGAAAGTTGACCTGATTGAGCAAAATTAATGTGATTTTTGGATTCAGGACACCAAAATTATCCTAAATCAGCTCAAAAAACTTAAACAATAAATTTGTTGTTAACCAGTGTTATTTATAGTTATTATGATAGTATTTTACTGGTCTGACCCACTTTAGATGGAATTGACCTAAAATTATTTTAACATCCTTGATTGTTAAATCTTCAGTGTAATTTTGCATTTCAATAATTCATCCCGCGGGCCAGATTGGACCTTTGGCGGGCCGGTTTTGGCCCCCGGGCCGCATGTTTGACCCCTGCTCTATTTAGAATGGACAGCATTTTTGAGTAAAACTGTCAAACTTGTGTCCCCTACAGAGGACAAAATGGCACTGGTGGGTCTCAGGAGGTGATATTGTTGTTAATGCTGATGTACTGACATACAATTCACATCTTGTTGCCATTTCTCTCGAGATGCATAGATAAATTGCTTGTGTGATATAGACGGCGAAATCACAGCTCTATTCAGATTCGGTAAAGAAGCTGTAAATTGTCTGACACCATGATCTTTGATTGCTGCTGAGGTTTTGTCTGCTGTGGGTAGATTTGTTTTGTTTGTTCTTTTCTAAGCTGAGTTCATCAAAGTGTCAGTGTTTGACACCATATTAACTATACTTTATTTCAAGTAAAGTAAAATACACTCCCTAAGAAAAACAGATGAATAAAGATATATATGGGTGGAAGTTCAGATGATATTCTCCTATATGGGCACCACCACCTCCTCCCTGTGTTGTTGTTTGTTTAGACACTGGTTGATTTTAATATTTGTTCTGGTGCTTATATAGATTCTGACATCCACACTATAGACACACTGATGAACAATACATACATACATAAATGTATTTTGACTTGAAAGAATCTTCTGTGGTCTAAACCTTTAGTCCTTCCTCAATGCAGGGTCATTAAAAAATGGGGGCTCGTCCAGGATAAGGTGCAGAAGCTGATATTTATATATTTTATTATATTATTTATTTTGTATTTTTTCTGGTGCTTATATAGATTCTGACATCCACACTATACACACACTGATGAACACATATACATACAACTTACAATGTATTTTTACTTTAAAGAATCTTCTGTGGTCTAAACCTTAGTCCTTCCTTGAAGCGGGTTCATTAAAAAATGGGGGCTCGTCCAGGATAAGGTGCAGTAGCTGATATTTATATATTTTATTTATATTATTTATTTTGTATTTTTCTGGTGCTTATATAGATTCTGACATCCACACTATAGACACACTGATGAACACATATACATACATCTTACATAAATGTATTTTTACTTTAAAGAATCTTCTGTGGTCTAAACCTTTAGTCCTTCCTCGAAGCAGGGTCATTAAAAAAAATGGGAGCGTCCGGGATAAGCTGCAGAAGCTGATATTTATATATTTTATTTATATTTATTTATTTAGTATTTGTTCTGGTGCTTATATAGATTCTGACATCCACACTATAGACACACTGATGAACACATATACATACATCTTACAAAATGTATTTTTACTTTAAAGAATCTTCTGTGGTCTAAACCTTTAGTCCTTCCTCAAAGCAGGGTCGTTAAAAATGGGGGCTCATCTGGGATAAGCTGCAGAAGCTGATATTATATATTTATTTATATTTATATTTAGTTGTTTTTTTGCTTATCAATCATTTATCTACCAGTACTAATATTTTGCTGGTTGATTTTTGTTTTGGTTCACTGTCTACATGTTCAAAATTTCATTCATTCATAGATGTGATGTAATATTATGTTTTTCACATGAAACTAAGAAAATTTGGAGTCATTATTTATAGGTTTTTATGCTATTATTTTAGTTGACACATTGGTCTGTGTGTGGAACCTGAACAAAAACAACTTTGACATCCTTGATTGTTAATATCTTCAGTGTAATTTTTGCACTTCGCAGATTGATCGCACGGGCCGGATTGGACCCTTTGGCAGTATTCTGTGGTCTAAACCTTTAGTCCTTCCTCAATGCAGGGTCGTTAAAAAATGGGGGCTCGTCCAGGATAAGGTGCAGAAGCTGATATTTAATATTTTATTTATATATTTATTTTGTATTTTTTCTGGTGCTTATATAGATTCTGACATCCACACTATACACACATGATGAACACATATACATACAACTTACATAAATGTATTTTTACTTTAAAGAATCTTCTGTGGTCTAAACCTTAGTCCTTCCTTGAAGCGGGTTCATTAAAAAATGGGGCTCGTCCAGGATAAGGTGCAGTAGCTGATATTTATATTTTTATTATATTATTTATTTTGTATTTTTCTGGTGCTTATATAGATTCTGACATCCACACTATAGACACACTGATGAACACATACACATACATCTTACATAAATGTATTTTTACTTTAAGAATCTTCTGTGGTCTAAACCTTTAGTCCTTCTCGAAGCAGGGTCATTAAAAAAAATGGGGGCTCGTCCGGGATAAGCTGCAGAAGCTGATATTTATATATTTATTTATATTTATTTATTTAGTATTTGTTCTGGTGCTTATATAGATTCTGACATCCACACTATAGACACACTGATGAACACATATACATACATCTTACATAAATGTATTTTACTTTAAAGAATCTTCTGTGGTCTAAACCTTTAGTCCTTCCTCAATGCAGGGTCGTTAAAAAATGGGGGCTCGTCCAGGATAAGGTGCAGAAGCTGATATTTATATATTTTATTTATATTTATTTATTTTGTATTTTTCTGGTGCTTATATAGATTCTGACATCCACACTATACACACACTGATGAACACATATACATACAACTTACATAAATGTATTTTACTTTAAAGAATCTTCTGTGGTCTAAACCTTTAGTCCTTCCTGAAGCGGGTTCATTAAAAAATGGGGGCTCGTCCAGGATAAGTGCAGTAGTAGCTGATATTTATATATTTTATTTATTTATTTATTTTGTATTTTTCTGGTGCTTATATAGATTCTGACATCCACACTATAGACACACTGATGAACACATACACATACATCTTACATAAATGTATTTTTACTTTAAAGAATCTTCTGTGGTCTAAACCTTTAGTCCTTCCTCGAAGCAGGGTCATTAAAAAAAATGGGGGCTCGTCCGGGATAAGCTGCAGAAGATGATATTTATATATTTTATTATTTATTTATTTAGTTGTTTGTTTGCTTATCAATCATTTATCTACCAGTACTAATATTTTGCTGGTTGATTTTTGTTTGGTTTCACTGTCTACATGTTCGAAATTTCAT
The DNA here is from genome assembly GCF_902148855.1 of Sphaeramia orbicularis. Lineage (NCBI taxonomy): Eukaryota > Metazoa > Chordata > Actinopteri > Kurtiformes > Apogonidae > Sphaeramia > Sphaeramia orbicularis. The sequence continues at coordinate 39,751,107 of NC_043970.1, read as the reverse complement.
TCATTCATAGATGTGATGTAATATTATGTTTTTCACATTAAACTAAGAACATTTGGAGTCATTATTTATAGGTTTTTATGCTATTTTAGTTGACATCACATTGGTCTGTGTGTGGAACCTGAACAAAAACAACTTTGACGTCCTTGATTGTTAATATCTTCAGTGTAATTTTTGCACTTCGCAGATTGATCGCACGGGCCGGATTGGACCCTTTGGCAGTATTCTGTGGTCTAAACCTTTAGTCCTCAAAGGGGGTCATTAAAAAATGGGGGCTCATCCGGGATAAGCTGCAGAAGCTGATATTTATATATTTTATTTATATTATTTATTAGTATTTGTTCTGGTGCTTATATAGATTCTGACATCCACACTATAGACACACTGATGAACACATATACATACATCTTACATAAATGTATTTTTACTTTAAAGAATCTTCTGTGGTCTAAACCTTTAGTCCTTCCTCAAAGCAGGGTCGTTAAAAAATGGGGGCTCATCTGGGATAAGCTGCAGAAGCTGATATTTATATATTTTATTTATATTTATTTATTTAGTTGTTTTTTTTGCTTATCAATCATTTATGTACCAGTACTAATATTTTGCTGGTTGATTTTTGTTTTGATTTTACTGTCTACATGTTCGAAATTTCATTCATTCATAGATGTGATGTAATATTATGTTTTTCACATGAAACTAAGAAAATTTGGAGTCATTATTTATAGGTTTTTATGCTATTATTTTAGTTGACATCACATTGGTCTGTATGTGGAACCTGAACAAAAAAACTTTGACGTCCTTGATTGTTAATATCTTCAGTGTAATTTTTGCACTTCGCAGATTGATCGCACGGGCCGGATTGGACCCTTTGGCAGTATTCTGTGGTCTAAACCTTTAGTCCTTCCTCAAAGTGGGGTCATTAAAAAATGGGGGCTCATCCAGGATAAGCTGCAGAAGCTGATATTTATATATTTTATATATTTATTTATTTAGTATTTGTTCTGGTGCTTATATAGATTCTGACATCCACACTATAGACACACTGATGAACACATATACATAAATCTTACATAAATGTATTTTACTTTAAAGAATCTTCTGTGGTCTAAACCTTTAGTCCTTCCTCAATGCAGGGTCATTAAAAAATGGGGGCTCGTCCAGGATAAGGTGCAGAAGCTGATATTTATATATTTTATTATATTTATTTATTTTGTATTTTTTCTGGTGCTTATATAGATTCTGACATCCACACTATACACACACTGATGAACACATATACATACAACTTACATAAATGTATTTTTACTTTAAAGAATCTTCTGTGGTCTAAACCTTTAGTCCTTCCTTGAAGCGGGTTCATTAAAAAATGGGGGCTCGTCCAGGATAAGGTGCAGTAGCTGATATTTATATATTTTTTATTTATTATTTTGTATTTTTCTGGTGCTTATATAGATTCTGACATCCACACTATAGACACACTGATGAACACATATACATACATCTTACATAAATGTATTTTGACTTGAAAGAATCTTCTGTGGTCTAAACCTTTAGTCCTTCCTCAAAGTAGGGTCATTAAAAAATGGGGGCTCGTCCGGGATAAGCTGCAGAAGATGATATTTATATATTTTATTTATATTTATTTATTTAGTTGTTTGTTTGCTTATCAATCATTTATCTACCAGTACTAAATTTTGCTGGTTGATTTTTGTTTTGGTTTCACTGTCTACATGTTCGAAATTTCATTCATTCATAGATGATGTAATATTATGTTTTTCACATGAAACTAAGAACATTTGGAGTCATTATTTATAGGTTTTTATGCTATTATTTTAGTTGACATCACATTGGTCTGTGTGTGGAACCTGAACAAAAACAACTTTGACGTCCTTGATTGTTAATATCTTCAGTGTAATTTTTGCACTTCGCAGATTGATCGCACGGGCCGGATTGGACCCTTTGGCAGTATTCTGTGGTCTAAACCTTTAGTCCTTCCTCAAAGTGGGGTCATTAAAAAATGGGGGCTCATCCGGGATAAGCTGCAGAAGCTGATATTTATATATTTTATTTATATTTATTTATTTAGTATTTGTTCTGGTGCTTATATAGATTCTGACATCCACACTATAGACACACTGATGAACACATATACATACATCTTACATAAATGTATTTTTACTTTAAAGAATCTTCTGTGGTCTAAACCTTTAGTCCTTCCTCAAAGCAGGGTCGTTAAAAAATGGGGGCTCATCTGGGATAAGCTGCAGAAGCTGATATTATTATTTTATTTATATTTATTTATTTAGTTGTTTTTTGCTTATCAATCATTTATGTACCAGTACTAATATTTTGCTGGTTGATTTTTGTTTTGATTTTACTGTCTACATGTTCGAAATTTCATTCATTCATAGATGTAATGAATATTATGTTTTTCACATGAAACTAAGAAAATTTGGAGTCATTATTTATAGGTTTTATGCTATTATTTAGTTGACATCACATTGGTCTGTATGTGGAACCTGAACAAAAACAACTTTGACGTCCTTGATTGTTAATATCTTCAGTGTAATTTTTGCACTTCGCAGATTGATCCCACGGGCCGGATTGGACCCTTTGGCGGGCCGCATTTGGCCCCGGGCCGCATGTTTGACACCCCTGATTTAGAATGAACTATGGTAATATATGCAGTCTTTCGCCTCCCAAAGAACCACAGCTCCACAGTGCCTTCCACATGGAGCTCAATAATGCCTCTTGAAGGCCAGACACATCATTTCTAAATGCTTTGGGAAAAAAAAAAAAAAGTGTTAATTGCAGACATGTGAAATCACTCAAGTGCTACCTTCCTGCGTGTCTGTGTGAGTATGTTTTGCTGAGGTTGGTGAGTTTAGTACAGCATCATTTAATTATGTCTTAATTTAATCCCACAATCAGGCAACGGCAAGTGGGATGCAGCAAAATGGATGTCAGAGCTGTGTGTCCCCACAGGCAGATAAAACATACACATGACAAAAGGGTAGCGATTCAATTATGGCCATACTGGGAGAGCTTCTGAATGATAAAAGCCATTCAGAAGCGCATAAACATGACAAGTTATCAACACTGGTTCAGTATTCCTTAATTGTAGGAAATAGAAAAGGCCTGTACACTTAGCACATTAGTTGTAGATAGAAACAAATGGCAACATCGTTTTTTGGAATATAATGGATAACGGTGATGGTTTAAGGACAAAAATAGTCAGTTTTCATGCAGAGAGTTGCTACATAATGCAACCTGTTTTCTGCAATGCACTATGTTTTGTTTTCTTCACTATTTTCCTCGTAACCCTTAAAGACTTAGAACTATTTTTGTGGCAAATTGTTTTCATGTAAGATTCCCTAAGTGATTTATAATGATTTATTATATTATTGTCCCCTGTGTTTTCTTTTTTTTTTTTTTTTTTTTGTAAACATCAGGTATTTTCCTACATTTAATTAAGTGATCATGTAGTGCATTCTTAAAAACTCAGAGTAAATTCAAAGGTTGTTGTATCAAAACAGAGAAAACTGAGGGAAAAAATGAGTCTTTCAGCAAAACATATCATTAACTGAACATAAAAAAAACATTCATCTGCAGACAGCGTCATTTGTCAAACTCCATGGGTTTTACTGGTGAATCAATGTTGCAGAAGATGACGGTGTTTCCACGTTCACGACGGAGCTTCTGAATGTTAAATGGGTCATATCTGATGACGATGGGAAAACAAAAAAAAACTGCATTTTATCTGAAATATTTACATGTATTAATGGGTGTAGTGCTTCAAAAGTTACTAGACATTTTAGATCAGTCAGTCCTTTTTTTCATTGTTTGGGTGTTTAGGGCTGATGATGCCTTCTTTTATTTTTAATTCTATTTTCATTTTCTATACTCATTACACATTTACACATTCACATTTAGCCCATTTCAAGAGCTTTTTTTTTCATTGTTGCTTGTATATACAGCATAGATATAGTACTACATATATAGTATAGCATAGTGTAGTATTGTATAGTATAGTGTAGAATCATTTAGTATAGAATAATATAGTATAATATAGTGTCGTATAGTACAGTGTAGTATAGTATATTACAGTATTTATAGTATGGCATACATAGTATAGTATAGAATAATATAGTACAGTATAGTATAGTACAGTATGTGTAGTATAGTATAGTAAAGTATAGTGTAATAGTATAGTATAGCATAGTTAATATATTGTAGTATAATATAGTATAGCATAGTATAGTATAATATTGTAATATAGTATAGTATAGTATAATTTAGTATAGTGTAGAATAATTTAGTATCGAATAATATTGTATAATATAGTGTTGTATAGTGTATTACAGCATTATAGTATGGCATACATAGTAGTGTAGTGTAATATAGTGTTGTAATATAGTATAGTATATAATATAGTACAGTATAGTATAGTATGGTATGTATAGTATATTAAAGTATAGTGTAATATAGTATAGCATAGTATAGTATAATGTATTGTAGTAATATAGTATACCATAGTATAATATATTGTGGTATAATGAAGTATAGTATAATACAGTATGCACAGTATAGTAAAGTATAGTGTAATATAGCATAGTATAGTATAATATAGTATAGTACAGTGTACATAGTATAGCATAGTATAGTGTAGTATAGAATAGTATAATATGCACAATATAGTTTTATCATATAGTATAGTAAAGTATTGTATAATGTAGTATAGTATACTGCAGTAGGCCTATAGTATAGTATAGTAAAGTATAGTATAGTTTTGTAAAGTATTGTGTAATATAGTATACCATGGTATAGTATACTACAGTAGGCCTATAGTATAATAAAGTATTGTATAGTATAGTACAGTGCAGTGTAGTGTATTGTACTATAGTATAGTATGGTATAGTACTTTTCAGCATAGTAGTAAAAAGCCTTTGTGAATCATGTATAGTGGAGTTTATGTGTACAAAAAACCTAAAACATATCATTATCTCACACATAGTTAATTCTCAGCCTGCACTGTTAAAGCACAACCCCCCCCCCCCCCCCCCCCCCAAACTCCCACCAAAACATAAGAGTGTGACTGCTGCATATTTATGTGGGGATCAGAAAGGCAGTCTTTTATTTTACGTGCAGGTTGTAAAGTGTCTTTCCTTAGCTGCCTCTGCCCACAGGTTCTCCTCTTCTTTTCTTTATTTACTGCTGCTGTCAACTGTCTTGCTTCAGCTCCAACAGCCGCTCACCAAGACACATTTTTCTCTCATAACCAGACAGTCACTGAAAAATAAGTGTTGACTGAGTTCACCTGTGAGATCCGACTTCCTGTTTTCTCTACAGTATGACATCGTAGACGTCTCGCTAAATCTCTTTACACTGGTGCATATTTTAATTTGAAAGGTGAGGATTTGATTGAAAATGTGGTATAATTTTGTAATTTTGGTGTTTTATAGTGAATCTCAGTTTGGACTTATGAACCTCTGGACATTTAGGGAGTTCACTGTGAGAATCGTAAGGGTTTACGATAGCAGATGGATGTTTCCTGCATTTTCCGTATAGCTCAAAAGAGTTTTATGTAGTATTCTACCCAATGTTTCTACCCCAGAGCAATCATTACAAAGAGTCCTACAGTACCTTCTACGACAAAACTCCTCCAATTTTACATTTCCGTCATTCCGTACCATTGCCATTAGTGCTGGCGTATCCCAGAGCAGTTTTTCCAGCTAATTGTCTCCATGACGACAACCAGTAGTGCACACAAAATCCTCTTTTCAATAGGGCGGTCTCCAAGACTTTGCACCTGTTGTCATTTGCGCAAGGAATCTTAGTAAATCACCCGTAAACTGCGGTTCAACCCCACACGCAAAATTCTAGATTGAGCACGCAAATTGGGATCTTATGCCGCGTTTCTATTACATGGTACCGGCTCAACTTGACTCGGGTACCAGGTCCTATTCCTGGAGACCGTTTCCATCACAGGATACTACCGACTTTACAGTACCTGGTCGTCATAGCGATGCGGCACGTTACTTCCGTGTCGTCTGCTCCGAGAGTTGCTGATAAACTCGCTCGTTGCGTGTTGTCTCGTCAACCTCATGCTGAATTTTTACATCTGAATCTCCTCGACAAACCATGGTACAGTTTTGCGGGCTGTCATCATGTGGATTAACCTACCGTTATATTTACTGTCAACTTCCGCATCTGTTTTTTTTGTAAAACGGCGGGTCACAGAGACGACTCTCTGACCAATCAGTGTCTGCAGTGTTTAAACATCACGTTTTAGTATCTGGTCCCCAGTCCTGGAACCTTGGCGGAAGTAATACCAAAAAACTAGTACCGGGTACCAGATTCCAGGTCCTTTTTCGTAACGGAAACGCAAAAAGGCTGAATCGAGTCAAGCCGGTACCACATAGTAGAACGCGGCATTAGTAGTTCCGGCCCTACAGGGTGGGGAAGCAAAATTTACAATGAACATTTAGTTGTTTTTTCTCAGCAGGCACTACGTCAATTGTTTTGAAACCAAACATATATTGATGTCATAATCATACCTAACACTATTATCCATACCTTTTCACAAACTTTTGCCCATATGAGTAATCAGGAAAGCAAACGTCAAAGAGTGTGTGATTTGCTGAATGCACTCGTCACACCAAAGGAGATTTCAAAAATAGTTGGAGTGTCCATAAAGACTGTTTATAATGGAAAGAAGAGAATGACTATGAGCAAAACTATTACGAGAACATCTGGAAGATACTATTAAAGAAGAATGGGACAAGTTGTCACCCGAATATTTGAGGAACACTTGCACAAGTTTCAGGAAGCATGTGAAGGCAGTTATTGAGAAAGAAGGAGGACACACAGAATAAAAACATTTTCTATTATGTCAGTTTTCTTGTGGCAAATACATTCTCATGACTTTCAATAAACTAATTGGTCATACACTGTCTTTCAATCCCTGCCTCAAAATATTGTAAATTTTGCTTCCCCACCCTGTATGTGCCATAACTGACTGGAAAAAACGCTCACAATTAATATATTACAAAAAGTCTCTAGAGGAATAATCTAGATTTTTGTGATTTTGGCTTTTTTCACGATTCTCAGAAAGCCAAAACCTTGATCAATCAACTTTATTCAATGCATTGCTCATTCCTATAAGGAGTTTCCGATGTCTGGTTATAAAAAATATCACTAGAACAGCTGTGGATTTTCCTGAGATCATGAATAGACACTGATTCCAATAAACGCAGAAGTCAGAAGAAGACAAACCCTTACGTCATCAACCAAGCAACTGTTCTGTTCATTTGTCTACAGTGGCGGCAATACTTGTCTATCTGTTAGCCTGTTTGAAGCAAAGTGAAGATTTACAGTAATATCGGTTAATTTAACAAAAAAAAAAACAGCAGTCAGATCATACGCAGCTATTTTTTTACTTATTTATTATTTTGATTATAGTCCTGGTTGTGACACAAAGTGAAAGAAAATGTCTAGGCTTTATATTTACCTCTCATTCTCAGACACTTAAATTGTGCAGTATACTCGCTGGCCTGTCCTGGTGTTGACCATGAACCGAAAAGTCGATGGAATACTTCATTGTTGATAACTCAAAGTGTAATTCCAGGACTGTGGGTCCGCTGTGGGTTTCAGGAAGTTCTCCAACCTCTTGGGCTTCTAAAAACCTTTTCAAAACCCAGTGGATTGACTGAAAAATTCATGGTTGTCAACCTGTCAAGCATCTGCTTTTGTTGGCTGCTGCAAAAACTGACACCTATGGAGATACGAGCATTCCATCTTAGAGCAGTGAATGTAAATCTGTTTGTGGCCTGAGAGGATTTAATGACAGTCATTTCACTGACAGCACGGCGGTGTATTATGTATTATTTTGATGTCCGGGTTTTTTTGTTTTTTTTTTCAAAGAGACTCCTGTAGCTGCAGTAAAACTTTGATCAACGTGTTCGGGATTGATATAAAACCAGAAATATAAAACAACACATCACCCCACGTGCTTTGACCTCTGTTTTAATTTGCGGTTGCTGTGAGCATCCATTCATTCAGATGGGCCCAGCTGTTCCAACACCTTGCCAAAGGAATTCAGGGGAAGTTATCAAGTTTGACATCTTTATGTTTGAACCAGGTGATAAATCTGCACATTATAACAGTAGTGTTTAGCAGCAGCTTTAACCCGTAACGACCCAAATGGCAACTGGCAACCAAAACCATCTACTGATCTACAATATTAAATAACTTCTGAACCATTAAACCTATCAATACATGTAAATAATTGGTGTAAAATACAGTTTGTCATCTTTTCATGGTCATCAGATATGACCCATTTGGACGTTCAAAGGCTCCGTAGTGAACGTGGAAACACCATCATCTTCTACAACATTGATTCACCAGTAAAACCCATGGAGTTGGATCAATGACAGTGGATGGACACACTTAGTTTTTGTTCAGTTAATAATTGATTTTGTTGAAAAAATAACTTTTTCTTCAGTTTTCTCTGATTTGATAATAACCCTCAACTTTACTCAGAGCTTTTATGAACATCTACATGATTAGTCAATTAAATATAGGAAAATACATGATTATCACAAAAAACAAACACAAAAAAAAAAAAAAACGCAAATACAGAGCATAATGTTATAATAAATGGTGATAAATCACTTAAGAAAGGTTAAAATAAGGAGAAAAAATTAATTTGGGAACTGACACACAAGGTCTTTATGGGTTAAACTTCACTTTATTTTGCAGTAACATGTGCCATTTGCAATAGTCTGCCATAATTTGTGCAGCTCGACTGAAATAGATGATGCATTTCCATGCATTTTGTGATAATTGATTATTTATTACAGTGATTATGGTGACTTATTAGTAATTAGTTGTATTTTTAGTGGCTATAGCAACTGCATTTTTGGAAAAAAAAAAACTGAATCTCATATTTGGGGAGTCATGTTAAAAGGTCATTGCACTGGAGACACTTGTTTTTATGTTCGGTTATTAATAGGGATGTAACGTTACACTCAACTCATGATTTGATACAATTTCCGATACTGGGTTAGCATTACGATTTTCTCAAGATTTTTTTAACAGAATGAGCTTGCACACAAATTATGGCTAAAAAAGATTCCTTTAATTATCTGTCAGGCAAAAAACACATTTGTGAGGTAGGGTGCAAATGCAAAACATGAACTATACAATGAAGGCATATTTAAAATATTATCTTATCTTATCTTTCACAAATTAAAGAGAATCCCTTTTTATTTCTCTGAGGCAGGGCAAACTGTGCAAAAACCGATTCGGTCTTTGACACCTGACGTCACTCTCTCAAAAAAACCACTGCATTCTGGGTAGTTGTCGCTATTTTGAAGGGTAAAGCGATAAACAAAGCTACGCATCAGAGATCAGATAAAAGAGTTAAGGATTGTTTCTTGTGTGATATAAAATAATACTGACTTGTTATTTTGGGATCATATCTTTCCATGTGAACATACACTTCAAGATGCTTTTTGGCGCTTTCACACTGCGTACCCAAGTCCATACCGTATTTGGATATGTTCACGTCTTTCCCGCAGATGATGCTTTCACAAGCATGTACCGTAGCCTGTGCTCGAGTGGGCGTTACAGGACTGAAACAATAGATGGCAGTGTGGAAGGAATTCTGTCGCTATCCAACAAACACGGAAGTCAGAAGAACACAAACCCTTACGTCATCAACCAATCGACTGTTCCGTTCATTTGTCTACAATGGCGGCAATACTTTTTGATCTGTTGTCCTGTTTGAGGCAAAGTGAAGATGAGCAACCTTCATTGTCCCTGATATATCACCGAGTAGTTTGGTTGATAAGCCGAGTCCATGACGTGTGGATCCAAGGCTTTTTCAGGAAACAACAGGAGTGCCGTCTATGGTCTCGTGGTGATTAGGTCAAGTCCGTTCTCGGGCACGGATCGCTTTCACACTGCAACGTACCTTACTGGAGTCCATGGAGTCCCAGGACTACCTTCTCAGCTGGACTCAGATACAGTACTTGAGCGTTTGAACGTTTGCATTCACATTGATAAAATTAAGCGGACTTTGGGGTCCAACGGACTCGGATACGGACTTGGGTATGCAGTGTGAAAAAACCCTTAGTGCGAATGTGGGAAAAGAAACAAACTGTCATCACCATTTGCAGGGTGATACACTGACTAGGTTTTCTTACCTTTGCTGTGATGACTGTATTTGCACAATTCTCCGGTTGAAATGAGTAAAGATCCTACACCCAGCCATTGGAGAAGTGTCGATGAGCCTCAAGAGATTTGTAATTTTTAAACCCTTTAAAAGTGTAAGCACTTATGCCGTAAACCAGATAGTTAGTAATGTCCATGGAAGACATCGGAGGCAGCAGTACAAAATACAAAGAAAAGTACAAGAAAATACTTGGTTTTCATTAAAAGTATTATAATAAATGGTGATACATTATTTAATAAACGTGAAATCTGGAGAAAAATGTATTTTGGAACTGCCACAAAAGTAACTCTTGGTCTTTATGAGTTAAATTCTAAGATTATTTTGTTTTTTTTTAGATCTGCCACCGATACTATTATCATTTTCGACTGCACTGAGTCAGACAGTGTTGTGGAAAAAAAGAATAAAGTCATTGTATTCATTGTATTTTTCTTCTAAATATAGTTTTTTAGGTGTTAGCTGGTTGAGTGTTTTGACACAGTTGCACTTAAAACTCAAATACCTTATTCATCTGCATCCTTTTAGCTTCACTGAGCAATGATGAAAAAGATACCAGTCATTTTCCCTTTTAAATAAATAATTCATCGTCACTGAGAGGATGAAGAGCCTTAATCCATTTCATGGTGAAACATTGCTCCACTCTTGTCATTTTGTTGCAATAGTAAATTAATTTTTTCAGTCTGAGGGCATGTAGAAGAAATAGAAGAACACGGAGCTGAAAGCGTTAGCCGCAGGACTTGCAAGTTTTAGGACAAACCTGATATTTGTTGTCAGTAGTTTGAAGACGTTGATAGATTTTGCATGGGAGACGCCACACTATGGTGCCTTTTTTGGAAGTAAGTCACCGCAGTGTGTCAAAAAAACGCACAGCATCCCGATTTGCTTGAAAACAAATGCGCTGTCATTTACGAGGTGTCACCTGCCTTTCAGGGAGTCGTTTTTTTCTCAAAGCTGCTCGTTTAGCGATGCTAAACTGTCACGCAGACGTTAACTTCAAAGCTCTCGCTGGCTGCTCTGCGGTCAGCCGTCTGGTTTTTGAAAATGGAGCAGAGAGAAGCGAGGGGTGCTTCATCACTCGTAGCGCCTCGTGACTGATGATGAGAGTCAAGATCAGGAAAACAAGCCTGGAGTAGACAGTTCGGAAGAGCAGATGTGCATGTCAGAATTATGGTCGGTGCTTTAAGACTTGTGTTTTCGCACTCCTTAGTCTTTTTGTTTCAGTTTCGTGTTGTGAGTAATAGTCAGGGGTGGAGGATGGATTCAAACCCCAAACTTAACATACAAGAGTTGGAATAAGACGAACAAAATACACACTCTTTCCTCTTGGTCCACTGTTTTCAACAGTAGTCCAGCGTTTTTCAACCTTGGGGTCGGGATCCCATGTGGGGTCGCTTGAAATTTCTAGTAATTGATAAAAATAAACAAAACAAAACTTATTTATTCTGTATGCTGTGTGCTTGTGGTATATGGACTTGTGTCTGCAATAAAATGTATTATTAGTTCAAATAAAAAATATATGGTGAGCTGAGAGAGACAATCTCAATCCATAAAAGACAAACTCTGAAGCTGAAACTGAAGCACTGTGGTACTGTTTACACTGGTCTAGAATTTTTTAGAAATGATTTGCTTCAGAGATTAAATGTGCTAAATGTTACGTATTTTAATAAGATTAATTGGAAAATAAATGACAAAAGTGCCGGTTTGCTGATGTTTTCAAGGTATATGATTAAGTGTTATTACACATATATATTGGTTTATGTACATTATATAATAGTTTTATAAATCTTCCACTAAATAGAACCTGTAAAGTGAATGTATTCTAATGTGCAGACAGTGTTTTGAAGTAGATCTTGTAGCTCTGAGACAAATATTCCTTTTGAGTCAAACCCATTCTCTCGTTAATTCTTGAATTTCACATTTTAACCCAAGGCTGTATCTTGGAAAGTTCAGCCAACCAGCATTTTTGACTTGATTTTTCTTTATCAGTGACTCTCATGTGGTAAAATTTCATTACTTTTATCCTGGAAGCATTTTCCTTGTAGACCAGTGTTATCTATCAAATGTTCATTGTGGTCAGTTTCAGATGCTGCAGCTCTTTCATAATTAATAGTTTGAGTTATTGTTTGTTCATTGTTTGTTGTTTTTTACTGTTCCTTAACTGTAATAGATTACTCATGGACTCTGCAGCCTGATCTCACTACTGCAGGGATGAGTGGTGCTGATTTTATTTGGTATCTCCAATAGTTTTGTTCTTTGTGTCTTCATTATGGTGTGTTTTTGTGTACATGATGGGAACATTTCATTCATTCATTCATTATCTGAACCGTCTTTATCCTCACAATGATGTGAACAACGCAAATGAATTAAATGAACTAAGTCGTCTTCTCTTTTCTTTTCCATGTCTCTTCATTGACTGTGACTCATCATTTACAGGTAAGAAAATCTACTTGTTTATTCAGTAAAAATGTGAAAAAATGACATTAAGTGCAGATGTGGTAGCTAACCATCTTGTGTGTTTATGTGTATTTTTTTGTTTTGTTTTGTTTTTGGTAGAACATAGTACTGGGTCTCTCCGTTTAAGATTATATCTGAACATCTTTGAAGCTTGTTTGATTGTTGAGGGTGTGTTACATATGATTCACTTCCAGTTTTCTGTTCATTTGTTTGCTGTTGATGTAGTTTCCTATCATTGGTCGATTTAATCTTCTATTACACAGGTGTCAAACATATGGTCCGCGGGCCAAAACCGGCCCAGTAAGGGGTCAAATCCAGCAAATGGGATGAATTTGTAACATGCAAAAAATTACACTGAACATATTAATAATCAAGGATGTTTATGATGTTATTTTAGTCCAGGTTCCACATAAAGGGAAGGCTAGTTTATTTGTATAGCACATTTCGGCAACAAGGCAATTCGAGGCGCTTCACACAGGACATTGAAATACAACGACAGGGAAAAAGAAACACATTTAAAACTTTATAAAAGAAACATGTAAAAGGTGATTAAAAACAGCAAGTAAGAAAACAACACATAAAATCCCCCCCAATCTATAAACCCAATTTGGTATGAATTCAACCCATAGTTTTGCTGCTAAAATGTTAACAAACAAACAAACCAAAAAAAACAAAAAACAAATCACAGAAACAAACAAACAAAACACATCTGAAAAAATTAGGGTTAAGGCTATGGTAATAATAACAGTCTAAAACACAGGTGTCAAACATGCGGCCCGGGGGCCAAATCCGGCCCGCCAAAGGGTCCAGTCTGGCCCCTGGGATGATGAAATGCAAAAATGAGTCACTAAGATATTAACAATCCTTTTAGTTCAGGTTCCACATTCAGACCAATTCAATCTCAAGTGGGTGGAGCCAGTAAAATACTATCATAATAACATAAAAATAATGACAACTCCAAATGTTTCTCTTTGTAAATGTAAGTATTTCCGTGTATTTACACTTAAACAAAGTATAATTTTGCAAAAAATGCGAATAACCTGAAATGTCTTAAGAGAAGCAAGTACAAGTTTAACAATATTCTGCCTGTTACTCAATGTTTTATGTTTGTAGAGCCACTGTGATCTGTAAATTATAATGTACATGAGCAAATGATGAACTGACAAATTGTTAAAATTACACTTATTTTTCAGTTTGTTCTTGTTATTCACATCTTTTGAAAGGATAGTTTGTAGATGTAAACCTGGTCATAATATAAATTAACTTTTTTTGGCTCTAAAACATAGAGAAAAGTTTGGAATTGACATTATTTAGATATTATTATGTTATTATTTTACTGGTTCGGCCCATTTCAGATCAAATTTAGCTGAATCTGGCCCCTGAACTAAAATGAGTTTGACACCCCTGGTCTAAAATGGTGTAAAATTATATGTTTTTTAATTGAAAAACACATTCTCTTGTGGTAGGTAGGACATTCAATAACACCATCATGGACCAAAATCTGGAGAAAACACTGTAACCCAGACACTAAAGTTATATAAAAAGCACATAATGTACCAAGACAACCGGTAAGAGGACCGCGGTGTACTTGTACATTGCTGTAAATCATAACTCGGAGACAGTGTTGTAATTACCATAAACAAACGGTGGCTTCGCTCCGAGGACTGGCAGCCTTCGAGTGTCATTTAGACGATGAGCATGAGGTCACATTTGGCAGGACGTACGCCGGAGACGTTTATAGCTCGACAAACCACGGCCGACGCTGGCCCTTGAAGAGCAGGAGACACCGTCTATGGAAATGGAAAACGGGAAGAAGGCACATTCAGTTTATGATGATGATTTGAAAGGTTTATGGGAAATGCAGGTGTTTTTTTTTTTTTTTTTGTTGGAAACGTGAATCATATCAATGGGGTTTAAATGTGTGCTTGTACTTGTTAGAAAAAAAGTCATGTGGTACATTTTAGTGGTTTGGAGTAGTTTTATTAGTACTTTTATTTTGAGGAACTGAGTAATTTTAGTTTTCGGTAGACCTTTTAGTCATAGAAACTGAAATAGGAGGATGGAAAACGCATGTTGTGTAAGTTTGTGTTATTTTTGTCCATTGTAAACTAGAGCTGTAACCGATAAGTCGACTCAAAGTGATCCAAAAAAATCATTCAACCACAATTCTCCTGAATCAAAGCTTTGTTTCTTTCATTTCTTGCTGTTAAACATTGGTTCCACTGCTGTGTTTCACACGGACGCTTATTGTGACGCACAAAGAAGCTTCAGTTCAGGAAAACTGCAGTAGAATATCTCCCTTCAATCAGTTCCGAGTCGATTAATCGAACCAGGACTTTTTGCATTGACTTCAAGCACCTAATCGATTAATCGGTTGCAGCTCTTATTGTAAACCACTGATATTTACGCAAAACTAAAGTGAAGCTGCAGATTTATGTGTTTTTGGTTCGTGTTGTGCTTCTCATTGATAAAAATCTGTTCATTTTAATTTCAGCTGATATTCTTGGGCTTTAGCGTTAGCTAGTCTTCAGTCCATTGAGTGCAAGAATAGGTAAATACCAAATACATATCCAAATATACAACTACTGTAACAGCTTCTCTTGCCTTATGCACTGTTTTTCCTCCTCTGTTTCCCTCATAAGCAAAGAGCAAGAACCTCTGGGATAGAAATGATTGTAATTGAGAATCCCATACAGTCCACCATACTGGTTTGTTTACATCTAACTCCCACAATTCCTTGTGCTCAGGCAGTTTGGCGTGACTTGCCTGGAACGATACAAAGTTGTGAGTTATGGTTTGAAGTCATGACTTACAGGCTCAAAAACCGGCCTTGAACGCATCATTAGTCATCCCTATAGTTTAGTTTCTGGTAGTGTTAATTGCATCTTCTCACTCACACTGCAAACATCCAAATCTTACCAAGTGTATTTTTCTCATTTCTATTCAAAATATCTCATCACACTTAAAATAAGACATAATCACCTAAAGAGTAACTTATAAGTGAGATATAAGAACTTATTTTTTGACAATAGATCCAGAAAATGTTATTCCAAGAAATCTTTCCAAGATAATTTTCACTTGTTCCATCAGTAGATTTTTTGGCTTGAATTAAGCAAAAAAAATAAATAAAAATCTTGAATAATGCAAATTTTCAGATTTTCAAGATCTATTCCCTAAACATAAGTTCTTATATCTCACTAGTCGCTTTTCCATTGACCCTCAAATTGCACAAATACAACTTGCACATAAAAATTTACCTAATGGAAAAACGACAATTTCGCCAAAAGTCGAATTTTTAGATTAAAAGTTTTTGCGCTGGCAAGAGGTGGTTTTTCAGGCGTAGCACAAATGGTATATCACACAAAACTGCGATGGAAAGACCTTTTTCGCAAATAGAGTCAGATGAATTAAAAAAACGGATGTTGACGTGCGTTACAAGCGAAGAAGAAGGAAACATGTCACAGTATGTGTGGACACACCAGGAAACCCGCATTTTTTAATTTAGTACAAGATAGGGCGGTAATAATATAATAATGAATATATCTATAAATCAATATTCACGTTTGTCGCCATGTTTATGGAATGACTTTTCGTGTCATCTCGCGATAATAAATAAATAAATCATTGCATTTGTGATGTAATGGAAAAACCGACATTACGCACTCGTGATTTTTTGACATTTAGTAAATATCAGTAAAGTTTTGCGCAGATGTCCAATGGAAAAGCGACTACTGAAAAGTTACTCTTGAGGTGATTATGTCTTATTTTAGGTGTGATGAGATATTTTGACTAGAAATGAGAAAAATACACTTCACTGTAAAAAAAAATCTGTAATTTAACAGAATTTTTACCGTTTATTTGACAGATTTTTCCTGTATTTTTAAGATACAGGAAAATATCAATGAAATTCCAGAAATTGACTGTGATTTTACAGGTCAAATGTAAAATAACACGAAAAAACTGTAACTGTGAATAACTATAAAATTTCCATTTTTTTAAAAGATTTTTTTTCATTTTTCACAGAAAAATACAGTTAAAATACATTTGCAAATGTATTGTAATTTCACAAATATTTTGTTTTTCTATTTATGAGATTAAACTGTTAATTTAAAGTTTAATACTGTAAAATAAATAAATAAATAAATAAAACCAGATAAAATTACTGACAATTAAGCGTTAAAGATGTATTTGTTCTGTAAGTTTAACAAGACTTGTTTGTTAATTGACAAATATTTTGTGTAATTACGGGAGGTTTCACAACAAAAATGTTGAATAAATGTATTTTTGTGAATGTAGAACATGTATAAGCACTGATAAACTGTCCAAATACAGTTTTTATCAGTGGATTGTACAACTTAGTCTCATTGAAAATTATTTATATATATATTTATAGGTAATTTGATTGTTTTAATACATGTAAATATTCTTTATGAAACATTAAAAAGTCAAAAACATCTGCAAAATCTCATGTAAAGTTAGGGCAAAAAACTGTATTTTAATTATGGAAAATTACCATATTTTTGCGAAATGGTTATTTTCCGTTATTTAACAGTATTTTTTTGACACCCCTGCTGCCAGAATAATATTGTTTTTTTACGTGTTTTTTTTTTTTTTTTTTTTTACAGTGTTGGTAAGGTTTTTGCAGTGCAGGTCCACACTATCCGCCATTTACTCCTTTAGACCATCGGTGTGCCAGCCTCATAATCCCCCCCCCCCCCCCATAGGTGGATCCTCTGACCCCACAGTGATGACTGGAACTGGCTCCAACCTCCTAATCAATCCTTCATGGCAAAGGCCCGGCTGCAGGACATCAGGGATATGGACTTCAGATAAATGTTGCTTTTTACTTAGCGAAAAGCACACAAAAACAAATTGTTCACCTCTTAAAGGGCAACGCTTTGGCATATTGAAAACAGATCAAGAAATTAGTCATGTTCATAATATAAATGGTACTGCCAATTGTTGGGCTTCTGTGTGCCAAAGTGATTCATAGAGGAACAGCTGGTTTTGTCTTTTGCACTAGATGTGTAAACGCCAGCAGCTACTCAACAAACAATCACTCTAAGAAATCCAGAGGTGCATAAAAAAAAGAGGTTATTGATAAACGGCAACTAATTTTCACCAATTATCATAAAAGACTCATTTTGCAGAATCGAGATCGGAGCGTTTCCTTTCCTTTCTACTCGTCGAGTCGTTTATAAATCATCCTGACATATTTGTGAGACATTGTAATTGTGAAGTCATTGTTGCGTTTTGATTTTGACCAATTTTTCAGTTAGCGGCTCATTTTTCTAACTTTATGATTTTCTCTTTTTTATGGAGAAGTTGAAGCAGCTGCTATTGTTCTAGCATTTGATAGTCATTAAATAGCGGTTGAATGTGTTGATTAAAAAGCCGATGTAGACAGATGTGGAGTTTACGGCCGCTGCTGTGTTTTATGTTTGAAGTCGGTGTGTGTCAGAGCTCAATGTGGAACCACAAACATCAAATGGAGATGGTTTAATGCAGCGGAACAGGCTGCTGATTTGTTTTTTTGCCTTTGATAGTTGTATTTTTTATTGCAGGTTGTTGTTATACTTGCAGTGCATCCTCTTTTATTCGGAATAGTTACTGGTGGTGTTGTACTTTGAATCAGTCTTGACCATGTTTTGGAGGTTTTCGTCTTATTATTTTATGATCAGTCAAGACCACAGCTGCATAGGTAACACTGAACTCTCCATGCCCTGATTTACTGATGCATAAAGCTATATTTTTTTGGTTTTATACCAACATTACCAAGTCAGGTTTAAAACATTTGGCCAATATCTGATTTTACACACTCACTAAAAACCTAAAATAAACACACGCTGACCTCCTTTAGAAGTTTTATCACCTCAATGATAATGTTAATTTGAGACTGTGGTACAAAAATGAATCGTTATGGTTATGTCATACTATATTCTCAAGTCAAGTCAAATTATTTTGTTTGTACCCAAAGGCAGATTTGTTTGACATGTAGTTTAATGGATAAATAACAAATCAGTGTAACATGCGACATAATAGAAACTTTTAGTTTGTCATAAAACATGATAATAAGTAGTAGAGCCTGACCAATATGGGATTTTTGGGGCCGATGGCAATACCGATACTGGGGGCTACAAAAAGCCGATATTCAATATATCGGCCAATATCCGATATTGGCCGATAACCGATATATTGGCCAATATATGAAATAAGAACACTGATCTACACAGGATATAATAATCTTATATTAGATAATTGTGGACAGGTGGATAAACAGTTGCATAAATCTTTTTTTATTTCACAAATATAATTTACACAACTTTCAAATGCAAACTATGCAATCACAAAAATAATTACAGCAAAAAATATTACTTACGACATAATTCTGTTTTCACTCACAAATTTTGATGTGCCTGCCTCACGTCGCTACAACTTCTTGTGTGGACTAAGGGCTAAACTGAGCATGTGCAGAGTGAATTAGGTGAGTCCTAAGTTGTTCCTGATTGGAGCAACTGCAAGAGTTACAACTGACCCGTGTTACAACTGTCCCCAGTCTCCCCTACACTATTAACACCCAGGCCTGCTGGCAGAATGAAACTGTGAGGTAGACAGGAAGTGCACGGACATGGGTGTGTGTGTGGGGGTGAATACTTCATAAGATGGGGGTATTAGCGGTCCATCCTTGTCAGAGTGCGCGGTAGCGGTCTGTGATTTTCGCCGGGGTTGGGGGTCGGGTGTAGCTCCATGATTGTGTGTGGGGGGGTGATAGTGTCATTGTCCAAGCAGGAGTGAAAGTGAAACTAACTTGCTTTAAAGTTCCTCTTATTCTCCGGGCAGCACACACACACGCACACACACACACACACACACACACACACACACACACACATACAGGAGCAGCGAGCGACAGAATCTCCGCGCAGCAAAAAAAGTTAATGTATCAGCTACATATTGGCTGATGTTGTTTAACTGGTGATATGCTATAATCGGCCCGATGATTAATCGGTCGGGCTCTAATAAGTAGTGATGTCCCGATCTGGATTTTTCTTTATGCTAAGTTTTACCGATACCGATACTTTTTACTACGAAATTTTGATTGAAATTTTGAGTCATTATTTATAGGTTGCTGTTATTTTACTTGAGATCACAATTGGGCTGAATGTGGAACCTGAACTAAAACAAGTATGACACCTTTGACTCTTAACTTTAGTATAATTTTTGCACTTTCCAAATTCTTACTGTGGGACAAATTAGAACCATCAGCAGGCCAGTTTTTATAGTACGTCTATGGAAGAGTCCATCCAGGGATTATAGGGGTGCGTTCTGTGTTGTACGTACCTCACAATGAGTACTCACAGACCATATGACCATACAAACTGAAAGTGAAACTTAAGACACTTTACTAATTCCTCTAAGTCTGTCGCTGTTGTGCAGCTCATTTTCCTTTTCTCTATCTTCGGAACTTTAATTTGAGAGGGCAGGACGTTTGTTTAAGAGGGCATTGCCCCCTTTAACCCTCCCAAAACTGGGTCTGTGCCTAAATCTGATCAGATTTTCTAAAAAATGCCAGATTGGCAGCCGATACCAATCTTTAGATCAGATCAGGACATCCCTAATAAGAAGTACTCCATGCTCTACCAATTAGGACATACAAGAGAAACAAATATTAATAATCTGTAATATTTAGAAGAAAAAAACTTGTTCTGTGCATCTGGTTTTGCCATTGTTGTATTGTCATGTTCTTATCTATAAATGGCTTTCAGTTTGGTTCTATTGTATTTTCAAAACTACATTTGTCAAAAACAGGATAAGTCTCCAGCTCTAGGATTTATTCCCACTGTCTGATCCGTACTCAACTGGGATGTACAATAGATGTTTCCCCATTTGCTCAGATTCAATCACAGAATGACCTGAAACATGAAATGAGCTTTTCTATTTGGACAACTTTAAGTGACACAGAGGAACAAAAAAAAAAAGAACATGTTTTTTTTAGGGCATATTGTTTTTCCTTTTGTAAATGGACACTGTTTTTGGGCTGTTGACCTCTTCGATCCAACTGGGGAGATAGTACAGGATATCTAGGCTATATTTCCTCCTTCACACAGATTGTGATTATTTAAATATATGACTGTTTACCACACAGTTGTCCTGTATCACTATTCATTACACTTTAAAGTTAAACTGAATTAAAATGAACTGAAAAGATGAGAGAGCAGAGCTTGTTTGTTGCCCTATTTGCTATAAACCAAAAGTTAAAGCGTAATTTTGCACAGACACATTAACAGACAGTAGAGCATCCCTGTTACCATGGTATTAAATTTTACTTCTTCTAGCATGGCCTTTTTTTTTTTTTAGAAATCCTCTTCATTTCATGGACGTATTATACTGTGTCAAAGTCGTCTTTTTGCTGTGTGAAGTTATTTTAATCTCATGAGAAAAGTGTCTTTGGTGTTGGAGCTGAGGAAAATCGAAGTCAGAACAAACCAGTTTCATTGTGACATTGATATTGTCATTGTCATAAACACAGACTCACACATATCACCTGTTGGAATCACGACTTTGTTCCTGATATAATTTCGGATTCATCCATCCATGTTTGCTAGCTGCTTTGGAGAAGATACTTAACTCACGATACACACCACACACATAACATGGACACTGATAAACACTGATGTTTAGACTCTGCTTAACTCCTTTAGTTTGGTTGTTTTTTTCTGTTGGAGCTGTGGTTCTTATGGTTTCAAAGGCTGCTGGTTCAGGGTCCGGTTCAGTTGTGTGTTGGGTATATTGTACACTTTTCAGAATTTTCTTAAATGCAGAATATATGCAAAATAGCCAATAAAAAATCCTGGAAATGTTGCAAAAAATATTTACTGGGGAGTGGTGGAAAAGTTTGGTATCAGCATTTCTGTCTTTCTTTCTTTCTTTCTTTCTTTCTTTCTTTCTTCAATGATCCCCATTAGTCTCTACCAAAGTAAAGACTATTCTTCCTGGGGTCCATTCATAATATAAAAGTTATACAATTTATACATTTACAAAGCACATAGACAGAAAAAAATATAGTTACATTGAGGGATGCACCGATACCACTTTTTTCCAGACCGAGTACAAGTACTTAAATTTGAAAACTTGCCGATACCGAGTACCGATACGAGTACTTAATAATCCCTTTCCAGTTGTTAGTTCCTTTTGTAAATGTACTTTATTGTCGTTGTCATTAGTCTGACTGGAATAAAGTGCTGCTACTGACATTTAATGTGTTGGAATGAGCGTTTCTCAATTACTCCACCAGGGGGCGCCACTCTGAATTAACCATACTGGACAAATACCACAAAGAAGAGTAAAGTTTTTTGAGAAGAAGAAGAAGAAGAAAGTCTGTTGAGCCGCATTATGTAATAAATTCCCATTATGTAATAAAAGTTCAAAAGGTAATAAGAATGTCACGTCATCTTGTAATAAAGCCACATTATGTAATAAACTGACGCATTTTGTATTAAACTACCTCAGTGCATTATGTAGTACATTTTTTCACTTTGTGTAGTAAGTTATTACAATTTGAGAAATTTATCACAAAAATGCACTTGACACATTTTTATTTTCAGGAAAATGTAATAACATTTTTCATTTCCAAGATCACAAGATACTGTATCAGACACAACTGACACGACAATATAATAACAATGTGCTAAATTAATCTTTAAACTGTGTGGTTAAAGTTCTGATTCCATTACCTGTAGCTCCTGTGACTAATTTCTTCTAAATTGCTCTGAAATTATATTAATTTGGATTGTTATTACATAATGAACCATGTTATATTTTTTTTAAATAAAAATGTGTCAAGTGCATTTTGTAATAAATTTCTCAAATAGTAATAACTTACGACATAATGTGAAAAAATTTACTATATAATGTGTTGATGTAGTTTATTACAAAATGCGTCAGTTTATTACATAATGCGGCTTTATTGCAAGATGACGTGACATTCTTATTACGTTTTGAACTTTTATTACATAGTGGGAATTTATTACATAATGCAGCTCAACAAAGTCAGTAATAACAAACATGGAGACTACAGAGGTAACACTAATGGGATACTTTTTGCAGGATTTTCGCTAGTAAGGTTTAACAGCTTAGCTTCAGCAAGTGGAGAAAAGAGAAATGAGCTATAAGTTTTGTTTTCACTTCCGCTGGCGACGGTCCGCACCGCTACGTAGTTGTCATAAATCTGTCAGTAGTTTTTCTCTAACTCACACAGTCACTCTTTGAACAGATCCTCTACCTCCATGGTTTCCGCTGGTATTCTCCGTCTGAGTACGCATCCGCCAGCACCTGGAAAACAGATGGAATGTACGCAGAGGACAGACAGAACACTGCATCTGTATCTGTCTGTGTCTTTAACGTTATTTGCAGTCAGTGTTACTTTTATCACCGTCATTTATTTAGAAAAATCTCCATATTCTTCACACTCCCCACACATTATTCCTCCTCCTCGTACCTGCTGCACTGAGCTGGGAATGTCACACAGCCGTAAGTGGTATCGGTGCATTTGTATCGAATATCTTTTACGAGTACAAATACGAGTACACACACTGAGTATCGGAGCCGATGCTCGATAGTTGTATCGGAATCGGTGCATCCCTAGTTCCATTAATTTAGCATCATTTCATTACACTGGGTTACAAAAAATGTTTTTTGCAAGTTGTCAAGGTTTTTTCAACTGAATTAGGACCATTTTGCACCGCTAAATCCAAAAATGCCATCTGTTTTTCTCAATCAGGTCAGGTTTTTTTGCTAATTTGATTTTGAAAAATTTGATCTTCTCACAAAATTGATTACATTTAATTACATTAATACCAAAATAAGATTGGTAAGCACACTTTATGAAACTTGTGACTTGATTCCTGTTAGGTACAATGGTGTATTCACCGCAGATGTAGCAGAATACGTCAGGCTTATTTTTGCAAGATCTTCTAGTCGAAGCCATTTCATTCACCCGTAATATTAAAAAAAAAACATTAATCATAAATTGGCAAAAGTAAAATCTTCAGAACTCGTTTATTGCAAGAAATATGAAAGAATTTTGTATCGTATGATGTGAAAATGCCCATAAATGTAAGTAAAAATGTTAAAAAGCCAATATGTAGCATAGTTCAGAAAGTTGACCTGATTGAGCAAAATGAATGTGATTTTTGGATTCTGCACACCAAAATGATCCTAAATCAGCTCAAAAAACTTCAACAATAAATTTTGTTATTGATTACAGATTATAAATAAAATAAAAGCTACAGTTGATGAAACTGTAATGAAAATACAATTACCAAATAATAATGTGTGGATTAATAACTGATTCCAAAGTTCAGTGAATCAATTCAAAAGAAACAAAAAAAGATAAATGTAATATTTTATGGAAGTGTATGGGAAAAAACCAATGGAATATTTTCATGTATAAAAGAGTTAAACAAAGGCTTTTGCAACACAGCTTCAGGTTGTATGTTATTGATGAATCTACCACGACGGTGATAATGAACCATCTCTTAATATCCACTCAGGGGTGAATTTCCTTTTTGTAGTCGTTGAATATCAGTTCCAAATTGTCATACATCTGGATGGATACCCACCCACAGTCTTTTTCTTAGTTTGATGATACCGCCTGACAGTCAATTTTTAATCTTGTGGCACGATAAGCCTCAGTATTAGTTACACCCATTGTGTATATCGCCCGTTTCAGTCTGCCTTTCATCACGGCTGTCATAGTATCTGTATCCGTCTTTGCTCGATAAGGTAACAAACAAACTGAAATTATGAAAAAAAAAAACATTTAACAAAGCCGCCCACTTCTTTTGTGTATCTGCTGCGTACTGCCCATCCATCTATCCCTGCAGCTGTCGGCTTCTTTTTGACTCTTCTAATAATGCAACACACCGTTCTAAGACAAACTACAAATGCATACACTCTCTTCCTTATCCTGGATGGTTTATTCTCTGGGAGTTTTGTTTACCCGCTTCAGATACCGCCGCTTTCCTCCCATGGCTTTTAGGTCCACTTAAGTCGGAATCAATGTTCATCAGCCGAGGCCAGAGGTGACTGTAAAGACCTGACAATTGTGCACTATTGATTAGCGCGCACCCAGACTAATTTAAACTGCATATGGCATTATCAATACCTGGTAGTGACCCAGATTTTGGATTACTATTCAGGAAGCGTTCGCAGAGACAGTGCACATGCGGACCAGGGTATGAGAGGCAGCTGAATACTGGGTAATTACAACAGAGAGTTGAGGAATCCCTGACAACACGCTTTGCCAACTTTGCCTTTTGTTTGCCGGGTCGCTTGGTTGTTTGAACTCTTTCTTCATAATGGACTGCTGGGTAATGGGGTGGTGATGTAAAACAAATGAAAGTGGACCGGGAGGTTGGTATTTTCTTTTTGTTTTGCTTTAATTATTCCAGACTCCTTTTTTTTTACTTTTTTTTTGGAAAATGTGCATGAAATTTGGTTGTGTAAAATGATAGTGATGAGTCTTTAACCCAGTTGTTTCCAACCTTTTTTGACTCATGATCCCATTTTAACATCACAAATTTCTGGTGACCCCAGACATTCAAAACTGAGACTTTTTTTTTTGCGAAAATTAATGTTTTTGATCATGTAATAGTTTGCTATACTATGTCGCAAATAAACGTTAATTTTAGACGACGTTTAGTCTATATAATGTATACAGGAGGTCCTCGGGTTACGAACGAGTTCCGTTCCTACGCTGGCGACGTAACCCGAATTTCCGTGGAAGTCGGAATTAACCCTTTAATACCCCCTAAATCGCTAAATAAATATCCAAATACACATATTACGGGCTTTGTCCTTAATAATGGTCGCCACGGTCGACCGACTGAAGCCTAAGGCTTTACCGATGTTCGTCGGCGTCTCGCCTTTCTCCGACCTTTAGATGATATCCAGCTTCATTTCCATCGTAATGGCTTTCCTCTTGGCTGGACCAGCATCGCTAGAAGATCCTGCTTTCTTTTTTGGGGCCATGATGTGAAAAAGGACGGTGAAAAAGGCGAGGATACCGAGAAAATTACGGAGCACAAACACAGACACTCTACACTATGGGGCTGGAGACAAACTGGCGGACGAGACTCAGGCGTCGTAAAGTCGAAATAGCGTAGGTCGAGTACCGCGTAACCCGAGGACCTCCTGTATTATTATGGATGGAGGCAGAAAAGCCAGGTGACAATTCATACTGAACAAACAATAACTCAAACTATGAATTATGAAAGAGCTGCAGCATCTGAAACCGACCACAATGAACATTTGACAGATAAACAGAACCACAGTGCTTCAGTTTCAGCTTCAGTTTGTCATGTCTTTTATGTATTGGGATTATCTCTCTCAATTCACCATATATTTTTTATTAGAATTTTTTTTTTTTTTCAATCAATTACACTGGTCTACAAGGAAAATGCTTCAAGAATAAAAGTAATGAAATTTGACCACATGAGAGTCACTGATAAAGAAAAATCAAGTCAAAAATGCTGGTTGGCTGAACTTTCCAAGATACAGCCTTGGGTCAAAATGTGAAATTCAAGAATTAACGAGAGAATGGGTTTGACTCAAAAGGAATATTTGTCTCAGAGCTACAAGATCTACTTCAAAACACTGTCTGCACATTAGAATACATTCACTTTACAGGTTCTATTTAGTGGAAGATTTATAAAACTATTATATAAATGTACATAAACCAATATATGTATGTGTAATAACACTTAATCATATACCTTGAAAACATCAGGAACCCGGCCCTTTTGTCATTTATTTTCCAATTAATCTTATTAAAATACGTAACATTTAGCACATTTAATGTCTGAAGCAAATCATTTCAAAAAAATTGTAGACCAGTGTTACCAGACATTTCAGGTGACCCCATTTGAATTCCAGGTGACCCCACATAGGGTCCCGACCCCAAGGTTGAAAAACACTGCCATAACCAATAAAGACCCAAACATCCACTGGCGACCAAAACCATCTCCTGATCTAAAATGTTTAATACATGTTGATCCACTAATCCTGTTAATACATGTAAATGAATGGTTTAAAATACAGTTTTTCAAGGTTGAGCATCTTTGCATGAAAAGAGTTAGTAGAAATATAGAAACAATTTCACTCTTTTAGTACATTAGAGCTTGTACTTTTGTAGTTTTACTTGATTAAAGACATTGAATCTGTTCCTCTACATTTACTAGAGTATAGAGTTTGTACATTTTCCACAGAATATGGTTAATAAGTGCTTTATGATGACTAATAAATAGCGAATATGCTTAAATGTTATATTTTCTGATCTTGATACAATCTAAAGTGGACCTATATGTTATTTTCCTGTTAATGTAGGTTAGGATCAGGTGATATGATGGCATGTATATCCTGTATTTAGTAATGGATTTGGAAAAGTTTACATTGGATGGCAAAGGATGGCAAGTGGTCTTCATAGGGACGGTATGAGTGAACTGTCATAGATACTCGATGTAAATAGATTTAACGAAATATCTGCAAAACTACTTCTAAAGTCTATTGTTATGTTGTGATGCTCTGTATCACCCACATGTTCTTAACCCATAAAGACCCAAACATCGACCAAAACCATCTGATATATAACTGTTTAACACCTGTTAATCCATTAATCCTATCAACACATGTAAATAATTGGTGTAAAATACAGTTTTTTGTCGTTTCACGGTCATCAGATTTGACCCATTTGGACATTCAGAGGCTCCGTAGTGAACGTGGAAGCACCGTCATCTTCTACAACATTGATTCACCAGTAAAACCCATGGAGTTTGATTAATGAAAATGGATGAGACACTTGTTTTTATGATCAGTTAATGATATCTTTGCAAAAAAAAAAGTCAATTTTGTTGAGTTTTCTCTGTTTCTGATGTAATAACCCTCAACTTTAATCGGAGCTTTTATGAACATCTCCCGAAAAGTTAATTAAATATAGGAAAATACATGATTTGTAGTGAAAAAAAAAAAAAAGTACAGAAGGTAATATTATAATAAATGATGATAAATCACTTAAGAAAGGTTAAATATAGAGAATATTTAATTTGGGAGCTGCCACTAAAGTAGCACTGGTCTTTATGGGTTAATGCACAACAGGAGCAAGAAAATATTCCGCTCCAAATGAAAGTTCTAGGTGTTCTAGGATGCAGTGAAGGAAAAGACACAACTTCTGGGTCTTTAACTTTTCAGAACACAAAAGTTAAGGGGAAGCTGGAGAGACAGGACTGGAACTGCTATGACTGTGGAAAAAAGGGTAGAAATCCAATTTTTACCACAAAATTGTCAGATCGGAACTTCGGGTAGTGGTAATTGTCTTTTCACCAATACCAGTGGGAGGGTTTTCTCCCTTGTGATATGATTTTTTTTTCTCTTGAATTGACCGACCGAGCGAGCTGACCGACTGAAATCGGTGACTATTTCTATAATGTAAAGGGATGGTAAATAACAACAAAAATAAAGAAAAAAGAATATCATCAGCACTGGCATTCACTTTGTGCCAAAATGTAATTTTATAAAATCAGTATCAGCCAAAAATCTCCAACTTGCATATGTTCAAGATCAATATATTCAACAATCTGAAGAAACAATCACAGCATGAACAGAAATAAGCAGAATATTCAACAGTGAGGACGATAAAGAATGAAAAATTTGTAAAAATAATGAAGAAAAAACCATCAACAACATGGACAAAAATGAATAAAATAATCACTCAAATGA
The DNA here is from genome assembly GCF_902148855.1 of Sphaeramia orbicularis. Taxonomy (NCBI): domain Eukaryota; kingdom Metazoa; phylum Chordata; class Actinopteri; order Kurtiformes; family Apogonidae; genus Sphaeramia; species Sphaeramia orbicularis. The sequence continues at coordinate 39,722,648 of NC_043970.1, read as the reverse complement.
ACAAAATATTCAACACAAAGGGCAAGGATGAGGAAAATAATCCAAACATGTGCCAAAAATGAACCAAAAATAAGCAAAATAATCAACAAAATATACACATAAAAAGAAAATAATCAAAAATTGATGAAAATTAAGGTAAAAATGGACAGAAATTGACAAAATAATAGACAAAATGAACAAAAACTGCAGAATAAAGTTACGTCTAGAATGTGGACACAGTTGTTGTGTTTGGAGGTCCACCTCTTTACTTCCAGGACTTCAGTGATCTACTGTTAAGGTCCTGGTCCAGATAGGAGAGCTCACCTTTAGAGGTCTGGGGGGTCTAGGCCTCGGGTCAGAAAAAGGGAACCTATAATATTGGACAGGTGGTAATACAGTTCTGCTCCCATAGAACTGTGGGACGTTCCCCTTAGGTGAGGGGGGGCATGATGGCATGATAGGGGGGCGTGAGAATGGCCTTATTTTTTTGTCCGAACAATACATTTTGACCCATTTTGTTGAAATGTTTGGGGGGATGGGGGTGTGTGGAAATTTGTCATTCTTCTTTATTTTTAACTTTTTCTTTTCTTTCACCTCCCTTTGAGAATGAAAACCGAAATAAAACAGAAAAAGTTTGAGAACCGCTGCCATAGAGCAACACATGCACCTTGTTTTCCTAATCTCACCTGTAAATAGCCTATATTACCTGTATATATCCTTATCTGTTATCCATATTTCTCATCTGTAGTATGTAGTCAGCTTTTCTACATTTCAGTAGTTTTTGTGGTACTTTAGTAGCATATCACAGCCAGCATGTCCATGTGGGCCCCAGAAGAGTTCCATTTGGGTTTGTCCGCAGTTTCCATGGTGACCCCACATGTGTTTGCCCATATCAGAATCAGAATCAGAGACCTGAATGTCTCATATTATTTATTCTTCACACTATTTTATCCCACGATATTTATCTTTCATGTCATTTGAACTACTTCTCATGTTCTTTGCACGACTTAAATTCTATGTTTTACAACGATCTTAGATTTGTCGTGGAAATTTACCGTTCAACTGATAACCCACACAAAGAAAAAGGGAGAAAGTTAGAGTTAAAATAATAAATGCATTTATTGAGAAATCAATCACAGACAAAGCTCTGTAAATGAAGTCTGATTAAACAAGAGAAAACTAAAGATTATATAGAACCAAATCCAACCCCCTCAAACTATGATGTCATTCCTTACGTACATCGTACCACCCCATACTACTCCTTCTCTGCTCCATGAAGAGGTCATGAGGACCTCTTCACTCTAACCTTGCTTGAATCCTATCTGAAGTACAGGCGCCAACCTCTATCTACACATTCAGACATTTAGGTGTTTGGGTTTTAACTCAAGGTAAGAACTTCGTCCCCAAGTCGGGGTTGCTACAGAGTGGTAAACATCACACATAACAATGACTCTGCATGCACTTAACAGTATAACATATTAAAAGAGTAAAACGTAAATTTTTCCACCACAGTTTACAATACATTTTTTATTTTTTAATGTAAATAAATTTGCCTTTTTACTGATATTTGTTGTTGTTTTACTCATATTTGTTGTCTGTCTGTAAATTCTTGCACTAAACCGGAGAGCTTTACCTCAGTTTCGTTGTACTCGGTACAATGACAATAAAGAAATTCTGATTCTGATGTGGGCAAACACATGTGGGGTCACCATGGAAACTGCAGACAAACCCACATGGGACCCTTCTATGCAGCCCAAATGTAATCCTTCTGGGACCCACATGGACATGCTGGCTTGGATGTATATTTAATATTTTATCCTGTAGCTTTTTGCACATGCCTACATTTTCAGTATTTTGTGTGAGATTTTTTTTTATATGGTCTTTTTTTGCACTAAATATTTTTGCTGCTAAACAGAACAGAGCTGCTAAAGTGATTTTCATTGTTCCTATGACAGTGACAATAAAGATCTATTTGATTCAATTCTAGAGACTAGATTGATTCAGATCTGGTTGTAGTCCTTTAGATACTTTTGGTAGGTACTAACTTCTTAATGCCAAAAGTAATACTACTTTTCCTATCTGTATTAAACACAATATCAGAAAAATTTAGAAAAATACACACAGTCACAAAATGATGAACTCAACTACAATACAATACAATACGGCTCAAATTTGCTTAGAGGTCTTATTTATTTCTTTGTGCATAAGAAATCAATTTCAGTTCTGTTGCAACATGTTGATGGTCATATGAACTATGTTTTCAGCTCAAAAATGTCCAATTTCATCACAATTAATGCTATATTTTCATGTCACAAATGGCCAAGTTATATTTGAACTGAATTTACCTGAAAAACAAATATTCTATTCTTTTAGATTCCCCAGTTTTTCTTACCAGATTCTATCCTACATATCACATGTTTTATTTTTACAGGTTGCAATATGGAGTATGGTGCTGATCCATCCTGCTTGTTATGCGAATACATACATTAAGAATGTCACACGTCACTTTTTAAATCAACAGTTTTCTAATAATAAGCATTTTTATAAAGAAATAACAATTCTATATTGTTATTTCCTCTTTAGTATGAAGATAAACTATCCAATAAATAATTCTGATCCTAGTTTTTGCACAGGGATCATTTGTGGAAACGGTGACATGGCTGCCGAGCATCAGTATGATGGGATCTGTAACAACCATGTCACATCCGTCCACTGCCACATTTTGTGTTTTTGTGTCAGCTGTTATTGTTTTAGATCCACAATACTAACATTTATGAATAACTATCATTTCTACATGTGCATAAGGGATCGGATCTACAAAGACAATAAACACTTTTTAACAGGCAGAAAATAGTTAAAATTGTGCTTAATTTTCTTTAGACATTTCAGGTTGTTCATATTTGTTCAGGTTATTCACATTTTATTGTTACAGGATAGTTTGTAAATGTAAATATTTTCAAAATTTAATGTTATTTTTGCACAAAAACGAAGAAAAAAAATTTAAGTGGTTAATTCAAGATTTCTTGCTTAATTTTTTTTTTTTTTTGCTTAATTCAACATTTTTTCCTTAATTCAAGCTATTTTTTTTTTTTTTTTTTTTTTGCTTAATTCTATTCAAGACTTTGGGATTTTGACTGCCACATTGTGTTTTTGTGTCAGCTGTTATTGTTTTAGATCCACAATATTGACATTTATGAATAAGAGGAGAATTAGCAATAGTAAGTATAGAAGTTTATTCCTAATAAAGTACTGGTACTGACCAGATCATCATGGGTAATGTCAAGTCCGTCCACCAGCAAAAATTTTCACATACAGGGTGGGGAAGCAAAATTTACAATGAACATTTAGTTGTTTTTTCTCAGCAGGCACTACGTCAATTGTTTTGAAACCAAACATATATTGATGTCATAATCATACCTAACACTATTATTTAGGGCTGTGCAATTAATCGAAATTCAATCACGATTTCGATTATTAGACGCAACGATGACAAAAATTATGTAATCGAGAAAAAACGATTATTAATTTTGAGTTGTTTAATTCACACGCACGCAAGCTACCATGAGCTGCTCTGCCCCGCCCCCCTCTAAGCTACTGCTGCCTGCTAGCCGGCAGGTCCACCCCAAGAGGACAGTTGTACCTAGCGGTCTGGAAAAATGGCAGGAGAATCACAGCAGAAGTGCTTGGTAACCAAAAAAGGCAAGTCAACTTCAACTGTATGGAATCACTTTGGGTTTGATGAAGAAGACGAAGAGCAAAAACACATCACGTGCAAAAAGTGTTTCGTAGTCGTGTCCGCACCGACCGCTAACACAACAAACTTTTTTAACCATTTAAAGTTTAACCACCGCCACCTTTATCATAATCTTATGAAAAACTAAAACACATAAAAACAACTTCGTCCGCAATGCAATCTTCAGTCTCCGAATCTCTTTACGCTGCAACTCCCGTATTAACCTAACCCTAACCTGTATAACCCTAACGTACGTATTCTAGATGGCTGATGTATACAGAAGGCCTGAACTGAAACCTCACGGCACGCCACTGAATTTACTGTTTCATACTACATTGAACATACTTGAATTTATAATTTGCACTTTACGTGAGCTTTTTTTTTTTTTTTTTTTTTAAATTGCTACAGTTCTATGGCAAGTCTATAGCAGTTTAATTACAGTGCACTATTTATTTACAAAAGGAAACATACTTGAATTTACAGTATACTTATTTGCATTCAAAGATTTTTTTATTTCGTACAAAAGTGAACATACTTTGCTTTAGTGGTTAAAAGCTTTATTTATGTTTAAAGAGTATATTTTACATTGTTTTGCAAGAAAAAAATAAACAACTTTAAGGTTAACAAATAATCGTTTTTAATAATTGTGATTTCAATTATTGCTAAAATAATCGTGATTTTTTTTTTCTATAATCGAGCAGCCCTACTATTATCCATACCTTTTCAGAAACTTTTGCCCATATGAGTAATCAGGAAAGCAAACGTCAAAGAGTGTGTGATTTGCTGAATGCACTCGTCACACCAAAGGAGATTTCAAAAATAGTTGGAGTGTCCATAAAGACTGTTTATAATGGAAAGAAGAGAATGACTATGAGCAAAACTATTACGAGAACATCTGGAAGATACTATTAAAGAAGAATGGGACAAGTTGTCACCCGAATATTTGAGGAACACTTGCGCAAGTTTCAGGAAGCGTGTGAAGGCAGTTATTGAGAAAGAAGGAGGACACATAGAATAAAAACATTTTCTATTATGTCCATTTTCTTGTGGCAAATAAATTATCATGACTTTCAATAAACTAATTGGTCATACACTGTCTTTCAATCCCTGCCTCAAAATATTGTAAATTTTGCTTCCCCACCCCGTACACGTGCTATTCAAAATTCAATATTTCTGAAAACATAGCTTCGACTGTTAAATAATATCAGTAGTCTGTGCACAAATGTATTAGTATTATTTCAACACAGTTCTATGCATTTCTTGAAACTTTTTTTTTTTTTTTATAGAAATGGCCACTCATTTGACCCTCTAAGTAAATTTTAGCTGAATACAATACAATAAAATACAATACAATAGAACAAGAAGAAGTGAGTTATTCATGACATGACGACTGCTCCTACTTCAATAAAGGTGCCACACAATTAAAGTAGTGAATCGTTTCAGTACTCTGATGATTGTGGCTATAGCAAATGCCACTGTTCTCCAGGTTTCAGGGTGATTTCAGAACTCCATCTGTCCTCTGAAGGGACCCTGAGTCACGGCACACTTCATGGATAATTACGGGACTGAATGAAAGCGCAATTCGATCCATAGGCTCCACTGATTCATAATACTGACTAACGTTCCAGCGCCACTATACAATAGCCTAACCGCATTAACCTTTAATGCCTCCTTCAATCTTTTTTTTTTAAACCATTCTTTCAATCTGATTTAAAGATATTGAGGTTGAAACAAATTATCGCAGGTCACGGAACTGACGCGCAGACGACAATTTCTTAGGATTTCTTCAGATGTGTCGTCTTTAACACAGTCATATCAGTAGATGGTGTTTTAATCGCCGCTTTGCTCACTGATTCTGCGGGTTGGTTTCTAACAGTCTGCCTCTAACTGCCTTTATTAAAGTTTCAGAGTTCTTAATTTGCTCTGTTTAAAAAAAAAAAAAACGTCTGTGCGACTGTACATCATTTTCAAAGAGGAAAATGTACGCCACTACAGAGGCCGTACACTCGTTTCCATAAGTTTTCGCTCTTTTGAGGCGGCCTTTCTTTATACCCAGATGCATCTGAGTCACAGCAGCAACATTTCATACATTATGTTTGATAAATCGCTGCCTTTTCACTTCATATTTTACAAGGTCGCCGATCTGAATGCGGATTGGGCGCCATTCATCGACGAACAGCAGACTTATTTAATATTGATAGAATGATGTCAGGCACCGCTGCTCTGGGTTTGTTTCCTTGGTGAATAGCATGCAGTCCACAAGCGATGAAAAGCCTTTAGCTTTCTTTAAATGTGCTTTTAATATTGAGAAGAATTAGGGGAATTTAAATGGGTAGTCAGGAGTAGTTTCTTGATGGTGTGTTTCTTACAAGGACTAAGAAATGCAGATGTACAGTGCAGTTTTAATTAACTTGTCTAAAATAATATCTGTATCACAAGAAATATGAGGGAAGATTGACGATTTCGGTTGAAACCATCTGGGTAGTTCAGTGAATTAGAGACGCTCATTCTTTCTTCACCCACCTAAAAGGTTTACACAGTGATCAGTGACAGGGAATATGAATGACTCTGCAGAAAGGAAAGAGGACACTGCTTCCTCAGCAGAACACTTCATCTCCCTGATTGGTGATATTGTTCATGGGTCGCCAAATGGGAAACAAAAAAACTGCAAAGTAACCAGGACTGTGCCATGATTTTTAGTCCGACGACCTTGTTGAGCGGCATTATGTAATAAATTCCCATTATGTCATAAAAGTTCAAAATGTAATAAGAATGTCACGTCATCTTGTAATAAAGCCACATTATGTAATAAACTGATGCATTTTGTAATAAACTACCTCAATGCTTTATGTTGTAAATTTTTTCGCATTATGTCGTAAGTTATTATAATTTGAGAAATCTATAACAAAATGCACTTGACACATTTTTATTTTCAGGCAAATGTAATAACATGGCTCATTACATAAAAACGCCAGTCAAGTAGATTTTTTTTTTTTTTTAGTTTGAAGATTAAACACATTAAATAATAATGAAAAGAAAATGTACCTTAAAGAAATACCTGCAATATCAGTATTTTTGCACACAAAGGTAGAGTTAATCCTTTATAGAGTACTCATATCATGGAAATGTCAACCTTAGTGTGTTATCGAAGGACATAACAGGACTTTATTACTTTTGTGAAACAGGACTTTATTACTTTTTTGAAACAGGACTTTATTACTTTTTTGAAACAGGACTTTATTACTTTTTTGAAACAGGACTTTAATACTTTTTTGAAACAGGACTTTATTACTTTTGTGAAACAGGACTTTATTACTTTTTTGAAACAGGACTTTATTACTTTTTTGAAACAGGACTTTATTACTTTTGTGAAACAGGACTTTATTACTTTTGTGAAAGAGGACTTGATTACTTTTGTGAAATTTTTCAAACTCAAAATCAATTTTTTTATTACCAAATTGTTATGAAGAAAGTCAAGGTCAATGAAGTTACCATATTTGGTTCCTTACCTGTAAATAGAAAAAAATAAAATATAAGAAGTATATGTAAAAAAAAAAAAAAAAAAAAAAAAAAAAAATTAAATAGTAATTTAAAAAAAAAAAAATACAAGAAAAAGACACGTAAGCTGAAAGGAACATGTAATTTTGAACATTAGAACATGACTTTTAGAACATTAGACCAACATGCGTGCTGATCCAGACCCCTGTCCACATCCACATTCTCCCTTTGAACATCATTCCTTACATTAGTACCATTACTTCCTGGTACCTAACAAAGCAGGTACACTCACTGTTCATGCAGAGGTGGACCTTACAGACCCTGTAGACCACATTGGGCCTGAGATTGTTGACTCACTGTCCTCACTGGAACTGTTGCTGTCACTGTCTTGTAATGTATGCAGAAATGACCAAAAATAGTCACTTACCCGATAAAGGATTAAGAGATTGTTTTTCGTTTCAGGCGCTGAAGATTAGAAATTCTAATAATAATAATGCACATAAAAGTGTCCTGGATTCCTTTCTTTTACTGACTGTAGCCTTGACTTCAGTGGTCACCTCTTTTTGCTCTTTGAAAGTACTTTTGGGAATTAGGCAAGGACACATTCTGACGTCCTCTGTGTGGGGGAAAAAAAAAAAAAGTCTTCTGGCACATACACATAAAATCAGACACATTAACTTGCATTCCTCCATGACTTCCACCAACTACACAGCACTGTATAGTACATTATTTAAGCACGATATAAAACTGGCTTTTGCTATTATGGCCAGAAATAGTTTGTCTCTATTGTGTGTGAGATGCATAATGGTAAATAAGTAGAATTACAGTAAGAATGCTGTATTGTGAAGAAGAAACTGGCAGTAATTGCATATGTTTCCAAGGCTTCAACCCTATAAAGAGAGAAAAAAAAAAAAAAAAGCCTACATGCATCACTGGTTAAACCGCAGGAACCAAACATTGTTTGACACAAACAGACATTACTGCTTTTTAACAGGACAATAACAACAATGTACTGATTCAAAGTGCATCTGAAACGATCTAAACTGTGCCTTGTTTAAACCTGAAGCAATCACCGCTATTTACAGAGTTGGAGGGGAAATGATTTATCAAATTCTTGCCTATTTAAAAAAACATATAGGAATTTTTATGTATTTATTTGCACATCATGAAACAGCAAGAGAACATTGAAAAAAACCAACATTCAAGCAAGTAACATCATTGTGCAGGAGAGGATAGAAGCCAGAAAATGCTTATGTGAATACCTCCACGGAAATAAACAATACACAGGGTGAAAAAAAAGAGAAAAAAAGAATTAACCCTTTGATGCATAAATTATGATAACCTTAGTCAAGATTTTTTTTTTCCTGAGAAAAAAACAATGTCATTGAAATTTTTTATGAACCTGTTTTTTATGGGGTTTCAAAAATGTCCACTCAGCTGGACATCATGCGTTTAATTTTTGAAGAAAAGAAACATGTATTTAAAATACAATATCAGAAAGTGATATATTGTGTGAAAGCTATGAAATAATTTTTTTAAATGTAGCTAATCTGATGTTTTTGCACATTTTATCATACTGTAATACAAGCTATTACTCATTTCATGGACATATATATATATATATATATAGATATATATATATATATATATATATATATATATATATATATATGTTTTTTTTGTTTGTTTTTTTTTGTTTTTGTTTTTGTTTTGTTTTTGTTTTGTTTTTTTGTTTTGTTTTGTTTTGTTACCTCCGCCAAGGAGGTTATGTTTTTGCCAGGGTGTGTTTGTTTGTTTGTTTGTTTGTCTGTCTGTCTGTTCGTTAGTGTGCAACATGACTCAAAAAGTTATGGACAGATTTTGATGAAATTTTCAGGGTTTGTTGGAAATGGGATAAGGAAGAAATGATTAAATTTTGGTGGTGATCAGGGGTGGGGGGGCCCACGGGGGGGCCCATTTCCAACAAACCCTGAAAATTTCATCAAAATCTGTCCATAACTTTTTGAGTTATGTTGCACACTAACGGACAGACAAACAGACAGACAAACAAACAAACAAACAAACAAACACACCCTGGCAAAAACATAACCTCCTTGGCGGAGGTAACAAAACAAAACAAAACAAAAACAAAAACAAAAACAAAAAAACAAAACAAAACAAAACAAAACAAAAACAATTTAAGTTTAAGAAAACTGTTAATTACAGTCTAATAACAAATAGCAATTGATTTACTCTCAAACCTGTTACTGCAGATCAGGTTTATCAAGTATTTATCAGTAACTGTGTGAATTACAGTGTATGAGATGATGCATAAGCGTCCACTGTGTTGTCTGATATGGAACTAAAACAACAAAACCCATGAATATACAAGAGAACAGCTGTAGAATAACTGTCCACTGTAGTGACCACTATGCATGAAGGAGTTAAAAACACAATATAACTGAAATAATAAACTAATATTATAATATTTCATGATTTCTTACGTTAATGATTGCATTAGTATATTGACCCATTCTTAGATTTTCCTCAACTTACTAGATTCAGTTCTGCTTAGCAAAACATACACATGTAATATTGATATTTTGCCCAGTGTCTACTACTTTGTCATCCAACTAAATTTGATATCTTTGAAATTATTATTTAAAAGCCATATTGCAATTACTGGAAATGATTGTGAATAATAAACATAATCATTATAATCATCTTCATTCGTCTGGATTTTCTGATTCAGATGTTTTTATTCATGCACTGAAAAAGAAAAATATATTTTATCTGAGCAGTTTACAACAGATGTACATGAAAAGGAACCACAAAGAAGCCATTTTTTTTTTTTTTTTATTTTCTTCAATTTCTTGTTCGTTTTCATGCCTGGTACAACTAAAGGTACATTTGTTTGGACAAATATAATGATAATAACAAAAATAGCTCATAAGAGTTTAATTTCAGAGCTGATATCTATCCATTTTCTGTGTTTTCTTGATAATAACCAAAATCACTTCAGTTCTTATGGCATTGTACTGATAAAAACAGTGCTTTTAGACATTCTGTGTTTTCTTTTCTGTCTGTTTTAGTCACATGATACACACAGGAGTTAGTACTTGACTGTATAACCATTGTTTTGGATGACTTTTGATGGTCTCATATTTTTTTCTGCGACTCTATATGTATATATGTATATGTATATGAGCTCTTCACCTCCTTGCAGTGTATTTTATTTTATTGTCTGCTGGGTCAGTGCAATACACAATGGTCTCATCTTCCTCCTTTTACATAAGGGTTCAATGCACTTTTTTAAAAAAAAATACGTATATGTATAGATGTATGATGTAGATTTTTTTTTTTTTTTAATAGAATTATGTGTCATTCTTGTGTCTTTTTATCTGACTCTCTGAACGACCACATAAGTGTTCCTATGTGTATATGCACAAATGACAAATACATTTCTTGAATCTTGAAAAAAGATTCCAAATCAATAACTATGGCATTGTACTGACAAAAAACAGTGCTTTTAGGCATTCCATGTTTTCTTTCTGTCTGTTTTAGTCACATAATACAACAGGAGTTAGTTCTCGATTGCATAACCATTGTTTTGGATGACTTTCGATGGTCTAATAATTTTTTCTTCGACTGTAGATAAGGAACCCAAGCACCAAACTGTTAGAGATGCAACAGAAATAATTATTTTATCATTATTACCTCATTCTTTTCCAGTATTTAACTGGTGTTTTTGCTTCATCTCAACCCGTTCTTCTTCTGCTGTCATTTCAATGAAGCACTAGAGATCTGGTTTAATGATCCAGAAGCAGGCTTAGTATTTTTAAATTATATCTGCCCACTTTAATTTAGATTTTTTTGGCCATATACACCGTTTCCATTGATTTTATGTCATGGTGCAAATGGGCTTCATGTAATTAAATCATGTCATATCTTTTATGTTCCATTTAAAGCAAAGATACAACACTTCAGTTATAACTATATAATTTTTAGACTTATATGACACTGATTGCATAAAGTTACCAGACAAGACAATAATTTTCCTCAATTGTATTTTGAATTATTTGTATGACGGCCCAAACGATATGGTCCAGATATCCACTGGCAATAAAATGTTACCTTAATGCAGTGTTTCTTAAACTGTGGGGCGGGCCCCCCCAGGGGGGCACGAAGGCTTTCCGGGGGGGCATGGGATCATTCCTAGGTGTTTTGTTTTTTTTCTTCAGGTTAGAACATGTATCAGGTGGAACTAATGTTTTAGCGTTGGAGCACCCTGGACTCATTTTAGGGACGTACAACAAACAAATCTACTGCCATAGTGATCTGTCACTAGACTAGACCAAGAGTTTAGGTTTGGACAATGGACGAGGATTGGACTGGAAAAGAAAAATATGCAATGTTTCTGGTTTTGCACAGTTTGTACAGATTGCACTTTAATGTTCTGAGATGTGCAAAAGAAACAGGCTCATTGCAGCCACTGATATTGTTAAAATGTTCATCTTTGTTACCAAAATTTGTTTGTTGTTCTACAAAAAAATTTACCTTATTGTCATAGTTGTAAGATAATTACACATTTCCTATTTTTAATTGGAAAAATAATGTCTCAGGGAGCAGTTTTGTTGAAGTCATTTATATTGTTCAATCAAAAATCGAAGTTATTTTTAATTTGCACAACAAATTATTCAAGGAAAAGCAAAAAGTATTCTAACGATATTGATGTTTCTTTCAATAAAAGTTATAATTGCACCACAGGTACAATGTTGTTGGGGTTGAGGGGGGATTGGAGATTTTTCGTGCTCCAAAGAGGGGCTCGACAGAAAAGGATTGAGAACCACTGACTTAATGCAAAATGAAATCAATTCTTGCCACAAAGCATATCGACACAACATAGTTTTACAGGTACAAATTAGACCTGTTGAAGTAGAATAAGACAGAAATGAAAAAGAAAAGTCACAAAAGGTGTGATTAGTCACACACTTTGACACAACCTCATGTGGTTATTATTATAGGGAGGTAGAAATAAGTTACCATATCCAACACAGTTTTACAGAATTTTTGTCTAAACCCTAGAGTTTGAACTATAAATTACTGTCTAATATGGCTGAAAATTATCTGACAGGTGATATAACGGAAATTTCAGGAAAATTGTCTTCAGTCTCACCGTCTGGTTAAGGTTTCACAAAATTACAATATAAATATCTACATTATAAAACAGGACATTGTAAAAGGGGAGAACCTATATTCTATATTCTCATGTTTAATTTACAATAATTATTTTGAGACTCTAATGGGGTAAAGTGGGGGGTTAACATGACAAATTCATGGGGCCCAGCATTCCCAGGGGGCCCAGTGGATGTAGGTTAGAAGTTGTGAAAATTTTGTGTAAGCTCCGGAGTAAAAGAGACACAAAAAACGCAGGAGTCGGATGTCCTAAGTTAAGTTTCACGGCAGTTACAGTAGTTACAACAGTTATGGAACACACCCCTACGCAGGGTGTGATCTGTCTAAAAACCAGAGGGGGGTGGTGTTGTTTTTTGTTTTGTTTTGGGGTTTTTTGGTGGAGTTGGGGGGGCAGCAGTTATATACGTGGTGTGCGGTCCATAACTAACATAACTAACAATGGCATGAAACGAAACTGAAACTTTACATACTTTCAACTAGGGATGTAACGATTACCGGTGTAATGATAAACCGCGGAAAAATTCCCAGTGGTTAGCATTAGCCTTTAAATTCTAATTATCATGATAACTGTGTTTTATTACTGCACTTTGAAAACTCAGAGAGAGAGAGAGAGAGCTCTGTTCTATCTATCTATCTATCTATCTATCTATCTGTCTGTCTGTCTGTCTGTCTGTCTGTCTCTAGAAAAGAAACTAAAACAACTCAAACTTGATATGGAAAATGGTCAAACAATGGCCATAAGGTGTCATCTTTAATGCACATTATATATATATATATATATATATATATATATATATATATAAAATATTTATTTGTTTTATCTGAATGTTTCTGTCAACAAAGTACATTGTGCTGTTATTTTATTTATTTATTTATTTTTTATTTCAAAATACAACTTTATTAAATTATTTCAGTGTGTGTATAAGTATTTTTTGAACATTTTGAGCACAATTTCAACAACATCGTGATAATAATGATAACCATGGTAATTTTAGTCACAATAACCTGATATGAAATTTTCATATCGTTACATCCCTACTTTCAACGTCCAACTCCTGGTTCTGTTCCTCTATTACACAGCGGATCTTACACGAAATTTTCACAACTTCTAACCTGTATCCACTGGACATACAAATGCTGGGACCCAGGAATTTGTCACGTTTACCCCCCACCCCACCCCTTAAGGCACCCCAGTGCATGGGGATGTTCACAAATTCTGAGACTGTCGACAGTTCGGTTCAGGTGATCGTTAGTTTCAGTAATGTAGGATATAGGTGGAAGAAAACTGTCACAACCTGTCTGTTATTTCAATGGGTTGGTTGCCCCCCGTACCCCCGAGGATGAAATTCATTGAGCAGAAGTAGGTATGTAAAAACAAGACAAATCACACCCTGCCCCTATGTAGTATACCCCCACCCCCGACAACAAATTTACCTATGTTTTATTTTATGAGGGGCCCGCAATGTTTACCTTTCATGGGGCCTACAGTTTTTAGCGGTGGCCCAGCTAATGGGTTTTAAATAAATGATGCTGTGTGGTGATGATGGTGATTTTTTGCTGTATTTTGCACTAAACAAACATGTTCCCTCGTATTTGAAAAATATAATTTATTAGCCAAAGCATCTCTGTAGCAGCCCAGTGCTTCATTCATAATGGAATATTGGGACATTTTGCCTTTACACCCCCCTCCCCCCCCCCCCCAAAAAAAAAGAAAAAAACTATTTGGCTTTATTGAAATCTCAATCCTATTTTGATTAATTGTTCGACCCTAGTTCCCAATTTTCCAATTTTTAAAGGTTCTGCTTGCAGAGGAGCAGTGGAGAGTTATATTAGGAGCAGCTAGAGTCTAACAAACTATCTGGGTTTTATATGTTACGTGTCAAAATAATCCTACTGGACAACCAAGCATAGAAAAGCAGAACGGCGGAGAATATTTAATATTTTCAAGTCGTTTTTTTTTTTTTTTCCCCCAAAGCCTCTGTGATGTGAGAGGCAGATAAGCAGATAAATCATATTAATATTCCACTTTCTTTCATTGTGAAATCTCGCCCTCAAGTCATGCCCTGCTGCTTTCTCGCGGCTGTGAAGGACACACACTGTGGTACTTAAGACGACGGTCTGGCCTTTGCCCTTCTGTCTCTTCAACCAGACTGATTTCAAAATGGAAATCAGTGGAGCTCGGGTAGAGTCATGTGAATCTACACCTGACCTGTGCATCCAAATTAAGATGTCAGATTGGCGGAAAGAAAAGGAGGACTAATGAACAAATCCATCTAACCGCTTAAATTTTCTTCAGTTAAACGGAGAAAAAACTGAGGTAGTCGTTTTTAGATCCAAGGAGGAACGTCTTCAAATCAGCATGCAGCTCCAGTCACTTCAGTTAAAAACCTCACACCAGGCCCGGAATCTGGGTGTTGTCATGGATCCAGACCTGAATTTTAAAAACCACATACAAACAATTACAAAGTCATCTTACTATCACCTCAAGAATATTTCTAGGATTAAAGGACTGATGTCGCAGCAGGACCTTCAAAAACTTGTCCATGCATTTGTCTTTAGTGGAGTTGACTACTATAACAGTATCTTCTCTGGTCTGTTTAAAAAGTCTATGAGACGACTGCAGCTGATCCAGAATGCTGCTGCTCTAGTCCTCATTAAAGTTGGCCTTACACTGTGCGATTTTAGAGCTGATTTCTCACTCGTGCGACTCTTTTTGGGATCGGGCCAGATGTGCCTCTGATCGTGTGTCGTGCTTGGTGCAGTGTACATGGGGTAAGGAGAAGCGATTACCACCTCACGACCACCTCACAACCAGCAATCGTGTGTTCACAAGGAAAACAGAGCTGTTTGAAATCCTGCTCGCTCCTCGTGAGGGTATCGCACTGTCAAAGCAGTGCCACGAGCCCATGGGCCTCAAATTCTCACACTGTGCATGCGCGAACGCAGAAATGTACAGTAGCGTACAAGCTAACAGTAGCTGGCTATTGGCCTAGCGCAGTTTAGCTTTTGCATCTTACCTCTAGTTCCCGCTGTAGCATTGACAGCCCATACTGTCCACGTCTGGCCAACAAATTCCTGCGCCAAACACGTCGTCATCTTTTCTTCTTTTTTGATTCCCCGCAGATAATGGCACATATTACCAAAGTGGCTCGTTGGTTTTTGTTTAGCACTACCATTTTGTGATTCACGCCAATACACAATCGTCTATGCACTTACGGATTCCTCTGTATTTTAACGTTGTATTTCCGGATACAACACTTGAACGTGTCGTGCGTCCTGTGGTGTATGGTCCTACAGTGTGAGCAGTCAGGTCGCATACGAGCATCGGTCCGTACAGTGTGAGAACATGAATCGTGAGCCTGACTTTACAATTGATTCGCACAGTTTGAGATGGAGCTGCGTGCAATGATTGAAATAATCGCACAGTGTATGGCTGCCTTAAGACCAAGAGAGTGGACCACATCAGTCCAGTTCGGAGGTCTCTACGCTGGACCACATCAGTCCAGTTCTGAGGTCTCTACACTGGCTCCCTGTCTCTCAGAGAATAGACTTTAAAATTCTCTTGCTAGCATATAAAGCACTGAATGGTTTAGGCCCAAAATATATCAGAGACCTTCTAGTCCAGTATGAACCATCCAGACCACTCAGGTCATCTGGTGCAGGTCTGCTCTGTGTTCCCAAAGTCAGAACTAAACATGGAGAATCAGCGTTCAGTTTCTATGCTCCGTATATCTGGAACAAACTACCAGAAAATATCAGGTCTGCTGAGAGTCTGAGTTCTTTTAAGTCCAGGTTAAAGACTCACCTGCAACTCTTACTTTAATATGTGTGTGTTTTTATATTTTTGGGTTTTATGTGTTGTTTTCTTACTTGCTGTTTTTAATCACCTTTTACATGTTTCTTTTATAATGTTTTAAATGTGTTTCTTTTTCCCTTGTCGTTGTATTTCAGTGTCCTGTGTGAAGCACCTCGAATTGCCTTGTTGCTGAAATGTGTGATACAAATAAACTTGTCTTTCCTTGCCTAAATCAGGGGTCTCAAACTCATTTTCTGTAAGGGGCCACATTCAGCCTGATTTAATCTCAAGTGGGCCGAACCAGTAAAATAATAGCATAATAACCTATATATAATGACAACTCCAAATTTTTGTCTTTGTTTTAGTGCAAAAAACCCCATTAAATTATGAAAATACTTACTTTTATAAACTAAAACAACAAATAAAAGATGTGAATAACCTAAAAAAAAGTGAAATTTCTTAAGAAAAATAAGTGCAATTTTAACAATATTATGCCTCAATTTATCATTTCTACATGTGCATTATGGATCGGATCTACAAAGACACGAAACACTTAATAACAGGCAGAAAATTGTTAAAATTGTGTTGAATTTTCTTTAGACATTTCAGGTTATTCATATTTGTTCAGGTTGTTCACATTTTATTGTTACAGGGTAGTTTGAAAATGGAAATATTTTCATAATTTAATGTTATTTTTTGCTCTGAAACTAAGAAAAATTTGAAGTTGTCTTTATTTATAGGCACAATGTAATTTTTTTTTTCTCTGCATCAGATCGAGAAAAAATATGGAGTCATTATTTTTTGCAGTTTTTTCACTATTATTTTACTTGAGGTCATATGTGGAACCTGAACTAAATTGAGCTCGTCAGCTTTGACTGGAATTTTTTGCACTTTGCTAATTCATCCCAGGGGCCGGATTAGAACCTTTGGCCCCCATTTGGCCCCCAGGCTGCATGTTTGAGACCCCTGGATTAAATGAAAGTCCGACCGTAGTGACATGAAGGACTATTTGAAACATTACTGCTGGATAAATGTCGTCCTCTGTTCTTGCTAGATGTAGAAATGATGGAAGCAATTTGGTTAAATAGAAAGTGGGAAGAATGTGATCAGATTTGTTTGATAACATGGTTCGTTCCAGTAGTTGATTATGATTGGCTGGCACACACCTGCGACCACATGCGCAAAAGAAATTGTGTAAATGTCCAATTTAGTTGTGAATTTTGATTTTGCTGAGGGGGCTGTGTGTGGGATAGTGGCAGAAAGAGATGATTGGGATACGGGAGGAAGATGAAAACGAGCTGGAATTAATGAGTCGAGTCGAAATATGAAGCCGTGAGACTGTTTGGAGACTGTGTTTTTAGATACATTCGCAATCATTTTGTGTAGTTCTGTCATTGACTTGCATTAAATGGTAAAAATGTGTTGGAGGGAAGGAAGGAAGGAAGGAAGGAAGGAAGGAAGGAAGGAAGGATGGATGGATGGATGGATGGATGGATGGAAGGAAGGATGGATGGATGGAAAGACGAGTGAAAGGACAGACAGACAGACAGACAGACAGACAGACAGACAGACAGACAGACAGACAGACAGACAGACAGATAGATAGATAGATAGATAGATAGATAGATAGATAGATAGATAGATAGATAGATAGATAGATAGATAGATAGATAGATGGGAAGAAGGAAGGCAGGGAGGATGGATGGATGGATGGATGGATGGATGGATGGAAAGACGAGTGAAAGGACAGACAGACAGACAGACAGACAGACAGACAGACAGACAGACAGATAGATAGATAGATAGATAGATAGATAGATAGATAGATAGATAGATAGATAGATAGATAGATAGATAGATAGATGGGAAGAAGGAAGGCAGGGAGGATGGATGGATGGATGGATGGAAAGACGAGTGAAAGGACTGACAGACAGACAGACAGACAGACAGACAGACAGACAGACAGACAGACAGACAGACAGACAGACAGACAGACAGACAGACAGACAGACAGACAGATAGATAGATAGATAGATAGATAGATAGATAGATAGATAGATAGATAGATAGATAGATAGATGGGAAGAAGGAAGGATGGATGGATGGATGGATGGATGGATGGATGGATGGATGGATGGATGGAAAGACGAGTGAAAGGATAGACAGACGGACGGATGGATGGAAGTTCTTTCTTTTACATAGTGTATGGTATTTATTCACCTTAAAATGAAACACAACCACTTATTTTGAAGCTAGCATGAATAACTTAAGCCCTTTGCCCATCGGTAGCCGGGATAGGCTCCAGCATCCACATGACCATCCAGATGAATAAGCAGATCGAACAAACTAAACAAAATGAATGAATAGCTTGTGAAAAAAAGGCTCAACCATCGCTACTTTTTTTTTTTTTTTTAACTTTATTTACCCAGGCAAGCAATTAAGATCAGATTCTTATATAAAACTGCAGCCTGCTTGCTAACACCTGTATGCTAAATGGGCTAAAGTTCAGTAGTCTTAGATGATCGTATTAATTTAACAATAAATTGTGAGGTTAGCTTCTCTAGTCTGGTTTGTGATTCAGTCTCTGCTATTTGAGGAATGATATCACAGTCATTTTCATTTGGTTCCTTTGGGATACTTCTCTAATAACACTAAAAAAAATACCTAAGAAGGGCATGTTGAGTGCCAAAGCTTGACAGGCGTAGCTTTAGTTTTTAAGAGGGGCGGTAATTCTGTCAAACCACAACGGTAGAAGAGGCTGGAGAAATATCTGTACTTTTGCTACTGGATGGTTAAATGCAGCTTTCCGGAGTCAACAACCCAGTACTGTAGAAGAACACTAACATAAGTGAACAGTCCTTCAGCATCTGCACAGTTAGACTAATGGAAATATTCATAATCTAATCTAATAGTCTTTAAGCATGCTTTTATATGTGTCTCTGCTTAAGGTCAGTGAAGAACGACATTAATGCATTTATTGTTGTATGTTACTAGCCATACTTTGACGTAACCGTACCCTCAAATGACGTATGCAGGCATATGCTGCATTTACAGCACGATATCTTAAGATGTTATAGCCATAATAACACGTAAAACAAACAACGGACTGTTTCATGTGCATCACGAAGGCATAAAAAAGGCATCCTTCATATGCAGAATCAAGGAGTTAATGGCATTTGAAGGCCATGAGTCACTGTAAAATGTACTTTTGAGTGAGTAACACAAGAGGTGAATTTATATTTATAATACAGTTCACACAAGAAGACAACTCAGTGACCTTAAGAACAGCCAGCGGTAGATAAACAAAAGGCTTCGGCAAAAAAATAATGCGATATTAAAAGATGGAATGAACTCAAAAAGACCCAAACAGCCGCAGATGACCGAAAGCATCTCCTGGTTTAAAATGTTTAATACCTGCTGATCCATTAATCCTATCAATACATGTAAGTAATTGGTGTAAAATGCAGTTTGTCATCTTTTCATGGTGATCAGATATGACCCATTTGGAGCATTTTCTGCCACATTCATTCAACAGTTAAACCCCTGGAGTCGGATCAGTAACAGTGGATGGACACACTTGGTTTATGTTAGATTTTGCTGAAAAAGTTACCGTTTCTTTAGTTTTGTCTGTTTTTGATATAATAACCCTCACCTTTATTTTGAGCTTTTTATGAACATCTACATCAGGGGTGTCAAACATGCGGCCTGCCAAAGGGTCCAGTTTGGCCCCTGGGATGTTTTTGCCAAGTGCAAAAATTCCACAGTCTTGAATTGAATGAAGCAACAAAAATTTTGCTTGAATTAAGGAAAAAATCTTGAACTAAGCCAAAAAAAAAAAAAATCTTCAAATAAGTAAAAAAAAAAAAAAAATCTTCAATTAAGTAAAAAAAAAAAATTCAATTGAGCAAAAAAAAAAAAAAATCTCAAATTTAGCAAAAAAAATGTTGAATTAAGCAAAAACAAAAATCTTCAAGTAAGTAAAAAAAAAAAAATCTTGAATTCAGCGAAAAAAAAAAAAAATTCAATTAAGTAAAAAAATCTTGAATTAAGCCAAAAAAACTTCAATTAAGTAAGAAACATTGAATTAATTAAAAAAAAAAAAAAAAATTCAATTAAGTAAAAAATCTAAAATTTAGCAAAAAATCTTGAATTAAGCAAAAAAAAAAACCTTCAATTAAGAAAAAAAAATCTTGAATTAAGCCAAAAAAAAATCTTCAATTAAGTAAGAAACATTGAATTAATAAAAAAAAACTTCAATTAAGTAAAAAATTTCAAATTTAACAAAAAATCTTGAATTACGCCAAAAAAACCTTCAATTAAGTAAAAAATATCTTGAATTAAGCCAAAAAAAAAATCTTCAATTAAGTAAAAAAAATTTTGAATAAGCCAAAAAAAAAATCTTCAATTAAGTAAAAAAATCTCAAATTTAGCAAAAAATCTTGAATTAAGACAAAAAATCTTCAATTAAGTAAAAAAAGTCTTGAATTAAGACAAAAAAAAAATAAAAATCTCAAATTTAGCAAAAAATCTTGAATTAAGCCAAAAAAAACCTTCAATTAAGTAAAAAAAAATCTTGAATTAAGCAAAAAAAAAATCTTTAATTAAGTAAAAAATCTTTAATTAATCAAAAAAAAATTCAATTAAGTAAAAAAAAAACCTTGAATTAACCAAAAAAAAAAATAAATAAATAAATTTAAAAAATCTAGAATTAATAACTTAATTTTTTCCCCCTTTGTTTTAGTGCAAAAAATAACATTAAATTATGAAAAATATTTACATTTCCAAACTATCCTTTAACATTAAAATGCGAATAATCTGAACAAATATGAACAACCTGAAATGTCTAAAGAAAATTCAGCCCAATTTGAACAACTTTTCTGCCTGTTCCTCAGTGTTTAGTGTCTGTAGATCTGATCTTTAATGCACATGTAGAAATGATAAGTTGAGGAATAATATTGTTAAAATTACATTAAATTTTCTTACATTTTTTAATTTAAATTTCAGTTTTTTCAGTTTTTTCTTTTTTTTTTTTTTTGATAGTTTATAAAGTATTTTCATAATTTAATGTTTTGTTTTGTTTTTTTACACTAAAACAAAGACAAAAATTTGGAGTTGTCATTATTTATTGGTTATTATGTTATTATTTTACTGGTCCGGCCCACTGGAGATCAAATTTAGCTGAATATGGCCCTGAACTAAAATGAGTTTGACACCCCTGATCTACATGATCGATAAATTAAAGACAAGAAACTACCTGATTTTCACTGAAAAAAGCAAAATACAGAAGATAATATTAGAATAAATGGTGATAAATCGCTTAAAAAAAAAAAAAAAAAAAAAAAGGTTAAAATAGAGAGAAAAATCCGTTTGGGAACTGGGAAGTAGCACTGGGTCTTTATGGGTTCAAACAGTCTAAGAAGATGGAATCATAGTAAAAGAAGATAAATTCCCAAAGCGTTCACATGATTAAAAGAGGATAGACTGCTCTAGAATTACAGTGCAACAGAGTTCAATCCTAAACACATGAAAAGAAGAATTTATTCAGCCTGGGTTTAAAATCCTCTGCATTTTGAGTAAATCCATATTTGCTGTATTTTTGTGGACCCTTGACTCCCTTATCTGACCCGAGTCCATAGATCAGGGGTGTCAAACTCATTTTTTTTCAGGGGCCACATTCAGCCCAGTTTGATCTCCAGTGGGCCAGACCAGTAAAATAATAACATAATAGCCTACACATAATGACACTTCCAAATAACATAAAAGACGTGAAAACCCTGAAAAAAAGGAAGTTTCGGAAAAAAAAAACAAGTACAATTTGGTCAATATTAGGCCTCTACTTACGATTTCTATATGTGCATTACAGATCGGATCTGTCAAGGCACAAAACAGACAGAATATTGTTAAAATGGCACTTATTTTTCTTTAGACCAGGGGTGTCAAACTCATTTCGGTTCAGGGGCCACATTCAGTCCAATATGATCTCAAGTGGGCCGGACCAGTAAAATAATAACAGTGAAAAAAGTAAAATTAAATAACGATAATGTTAACATCTCCAAAAATCTGAATAACATAAACAACTGGAAACGTCTTAAGAAAAACAACTGCAATTCTAACAATATTATGCCTCAGATTATCAGTTTATCCTTTACACATGTGCATTAAAACTTACATTACAATTACAAATACACAAAACGTTTAATAACAGGTAGAATATTGGTAAAATTGCATTTACTTATCTTAAGATATTTCAGGTTTTTCACATTTTTTTTGTAAAATAACAGTTTTTAATATAAACATTTTCATGTAATTTTACTTTTTTACACCAAAACAAAAATAAAATTTGCTGTTTTCATTATTTCTACGTTTAATATGATGGTATTTTACTGGTCTGACCTACTTGGTATCTAATTGGTCAGTATGTGGAATCTGAATTAACCCTTTCATGCATAGGCCACTACAGTGGACAGTTCTTCTCCAGCTGTTCTATTGTATATTCATGGGTTTTGATGTTTTCGTTCCGTATCAGCCAACACAGTGAACACTTATGCACCATTCCATACACTGACATTCACACCATTACTGTAACTTTGCTGTTCTTGATAAACCTGATCTGCACTAACATGTTTAAGTGTAAATCAATTTGTATTTGTTAGACAAGAAGGTTTTTTTTTTCCATATTATCTCCATGAAGTGAGTAATTACTAGCATTAGAATATGTTAAAATGTGAGAAGACATCAGATTAGCAGCATTAAAAATGTTCTTATTTCATTGTTTTCATATCACTTTCTGATATTGGGGTTTTAAACACATGTTTTTTTGCTTCAAAAATTAAATGCATGGATATTTTTGTAACTCCATAGGAAAAAAAAAACTTGATCGCATTGGTTTTTTCATGCCTAAGGAGGAATAAAAACACTGAAGAAAAAAATCTTGACTAAGGTTCTCACAATTCATGCATGAAAGGGTTAAAATGATTTTGACATTGTCGCTGGTTAATATCTTCAGTGTAATTTTTGTGTTTCACAAATCCATCCTACGGGCCAGACTGGATCTTTTTGCGGGCCAGATTTGGCCCCCGGGCCGCATGTTTGACACCTATGCTTTAGACATTCCAGGTTGTTCATATTTGTTCAGGTTATTGACATTTTATTATTAAAGGATATCAAAATTTAATGTTCTTTGCAATAAATAAAAGAGAAAAATTGCTGTTGCCATTATTTAGAGGCATAACGTCATATTATTTTTTCACATTAAACCAAGAAGAAAATTTGGAGTCATTATTTCTAGGTTATTATGCTATTATTTTTGAGTTTGATGCCCTTGACTGTTAATATCTTCAGGGTAATTTTTGCATTTTGCACTTTGTAAATTCATCTTGCGGGCCAAATTGGAACCTTTGGCGGGCGGGTTTTGACACCTGTGCCATAGATCCTACTGAGCTTCTATCCTTTAATGTTCTCATAATTCATGCATGAAAGGGTTAAAGATTATATAGATGTATTCTCGGTCTTAACCACTGAGTGATTTGCAGCCGCACTTCAAACTGTATTCTGTCGGACGCCTGTGTAAAGATTTCAGATCTGGATTAATGTGCTGTGTTCTCTTTTGTCCTGGTTTTTGAATGAGCCGATGTCTAACGCTGCTTTTTGAAGTCCAGTCGTAAGACCATTAACCCTTTCATGCAGAGTGGACAGTTATTCTACAGCTGTTCTCTTGTATATTCATGGGTTTTGTTGTTTTAGTTCCATATCATCTAACATATTGGGCCCTCATGCACCATCCCATACACTGACATTCATACCATTAGTGTAACTTTGCTGTTCTTGATAAACCTGATCTGCACTAACATGTTTGAATGTAAAGAAATTGCTTGTTATTTTTAATTGACTATAATTAACAACAAAAAGTTTTTTTTTTTTTCATATTATCTCCATGAAGTGAGTAATGACTAGTATTAGAGTATGTTAAAATGTGAGAAAACAACAGATTAGCAGCATTAAAAATGTCTTTATTTCATACTTTTCACACAGTACAGGGTGGGGAAGCAAAATTTACAATATTTTGAGGCAGGGATTGAAAGACAGTGTATGACCAATTAGTTTATTGAAAGTCATGAGAATTTATTTGCCACAAGAAAATGTACATAATAGAAAATGTTTTTATTCTATGTGTCCTCCTTCTTTCTCAATAACTGCCTTCACACGCTTCCTGAAACTTGCGCAAGTGTTCCTCAAATATTCGGGTGACAACTGTCGTGGAAATTTACCCTTCAACTGATAACCCACACAAAGAAAAAGGGAGAAAGTTAGAGTTAAAATAATAAATGCATTTATTGAGAAATCAATCACAGACAAAGCTCTGTAAATGAAGTCTGATTAAACAAGAGAAAACTAAAGATTATATAGAACCAAATCCAACCCCCTCAAACTATGATGTCATTCCTTACGTACATCGTACCACCCCATACTTCTGCTCCGTGAAGAGGTCATGAGGACCTCTTCACTCTAACCTTGCTTGGATCCTATCTGAAGTACAGGCGCCATCCTCTATCGACACATTCAGACATTTAGGTGTTTGGGTTTTAACTCAAGGTAAGAACTTCGTCCCTAAGTCGGGGTTGCTGCAGAGTGGTAAACATCACACATAACAATGACTCTGCATGCACTTAACAGTATAACATATTAAAAGAGTATAAAATATAAAAAGTAAATTTTTCCACCACACAACTTCTCCCATTCTTCTTTAATAGTATCTTCCAGACTTTCTCGTAATAGTTTTGCTCATAGTCATTCTCTTCTTTACATTATAAACAGTCTTTATGGACACTCCAACTACTTTTGAAATCTCCTTTGGTGTGACGAGTGCATTCAGCAAATCACACACTCTTTGACGTTTGCTTTCCTGATTACTCATATGGGCAAAAGTTTGTGAAAAGGTATGGATAATAGTGTTAGGTATGATTATGACATCAATATATGTTTGGTTTCAAAACAATTGACGTAGTGCCTGCTGAGAAAAAACAACTAAATGTTCATTGTAAATTTTGCTTCCCCACCCTGTATATTAGTAAATACATGTTTCTTTGCTTCAAAAATAAAACACACGGTTTCCAGCTGAGTGGACTTTTTTGCAACTCCATGAAAAATAGGTTCATAAAAGAATTTCAATCGCATTGTTTTTTTTTTTCATGCCTAAAGAGGAAGGAAAACACTGAGGAAAAAAATCTTGATTAAGGTTCTCATAATTCATGCATGAAAGGGTTAAAGTAGTCGAACCCGTCGGAGATAAATGCGTGGATGAGCATCCGAACGTGAGCGCTCTCGACATATACTAATGGTGACGATGAGAGGACGGTAAAAGCATGAAAAAATGAAAAACCTGTCCGGTCCACATCACATTTAAAACTGTTCTCCGGTTAGTGTTTCCTTTCAAATACACCTCCTACACATATTATAGCATTTTCTGGAGCCAAGAAACTTTCTCAAGGCCAGAGTCTTAGCAGTGGAGTTAGTTAACCTTGTCCAGAGTCAGTCCTTTCCCCACTTCCACGCTAGCCTTAAGTGATGGGCCTCTCATAGCAGCCAATTAGGCTGTGTCATTTCTGGAGGTGTACAGGCCCCCAGTTTGATAGATCATGCACCAGAAGCATGTGGAGGGAAAGGCAGCCAAGCATGCTCTTAGGTCAGCTCCATCCAACATACAGCTAGCCCCAGTATCAGTCAGCCAAGGCTCTGTGATCAATGGGGAGGAAACTGTGTAGCTATTATTTATAGGATCACCAGGCCATTAGACCCAACTATCCACTTAGCCTTTGCCACTGACTGTTTCTGTGTGCCAGACTAGAGAGAATTGGAGATTGAGGATGGCTAGCCAGCCCATATTGTAGGAATCATTCTTTTCATTTATCTCCATCCACACTAAATTTACTCCGGGCTCCGGCGATGGCAGGCCATTGCACAACATTTACAAAACCACGCTCAGTCATGTAGAACCGACGAGTAAAATGTTGCAAATGGGCCGACCGTGACTGTGATTTACAAAGTGGTATTTTGCAGAAAAAAGTGGAAGAGTTATGAAAAAAGGAGTCAGAAGTGATGCAAATATAAGCTTAAGTTTAACCCTTTCATGCATTAATTATGAGAAGCTTAATCAACATTTTTTTTTTCCCTGGGTGTTTTTAACTCCTCTTTAGATAGATAGATAGATAGAACAGATAGATAGATAGATAGAACAGAGCTCTCTCTCTCTCTCTCTCTCTCTCTCTCTCTGAGTTTTCAAAGTGCAGTAATAAAACACAGTTATCATGATAATTAGAATTTAAAGGCTAACACTAACCACTGGGAATTTTTCCACAGTTTATCATTACACCAGTAATCGTTACATCCCTAGTTGAAAGTATGTAAAGTTTCAGTTTTGTTTCATGCCAGTGTTAGTTATGTTAGTTATGGACCGCACACCACGTATTAGGCCTGTAACGGTACACGTACCGAACCGTTTCGGTACACACCTGTTCGGTTCGGTACACAGCTGTACCGAAACGGCACAGTCTGTTGAGAAAAAGAAAAAGGAACAAAAGACATTGTTTGATGCGGAACGTTAAATACACGCAAGTTTCACACGGACATATTTAAGGACGCATACATTGACCCTAAATATGAAATAGCAGCTGATATAAGGTAAAAAAAAAAATAAATAAAAAAAAATATGATGAGAACCTGGAAGGAAGAGATTGGAGACCCTCCACCATCAGTACAGTCCAGTTTGGGATCACTTCAGGTCCCGGTGAAAGACAACAACGAGGAAAGAGACGGAGATAAGACGAACGCTGTGTGGCCCCTGGGAGCTACGGTAGTTCTAAAACACACTAACTGTCTGTCTGTCTCTCACGCACGCTGTATACCAGAGGAATAGAACTCGGAGTTGGATGTTGAAAGTATATAAAACTAAAGTTTCACTTTCGTTTCACGCCAGCGTTAGTTACGTTAGTTATGGACCTATTTTTTTGAACCTATTTTTCGTGGAGTTACAAAAAATATCCACTCAGCTAGACACCATACATTTAATTTTAGAAGCAAAGAAACATATATTTACTGATATACTGCATAAAAACTATGAAATAAAAACATTAATGCTGCTTATCTGATGTTTTCTCACATTTTAACATACCTGCATGAAGATAATTTGCAAAAAAATAAAACAAAAAAACAACCTTTTTGTTTAACCTGTTTAACCCTGACCATATTTTCAAGGGAAAAACGCCTAAAAAGACATACCCAAAGTAAATGAAGAATTACCTATAATACTTATAATAATAAGGTTTATATGGATGTCCTTGGTGTCTATGGACATTTACAGACCTCACAGAGTTTATTCCCATTGTCTAAAATATTGTATCTATTACTACGCCTGAGTAAACTGTAACAAACTAAAAGAGAAATTAGAATTTTTTATCCTCGCCTGTTTTTTTCAGCTGGATTGACGATGATATGCATAAATTAATTGTTCGTGTCGGAGATTTTTAATAGCGTATATTTCACCCCACAAAGATTAAAAATCATGTTTGAACATTAAAGTTTGCACTAAAATACACTTTTGATGTACTTTTATTAACAATAGGGTCTAAACACTGAGCAAAAGTTGAAAAAAACATCCATTGTCCTGATTTATTATATTTTTACAGTAGATGAATATTAATATAATTTTTTCGGCCCGCTGGTGGGCTGATAGGGCTAAAGGGGTTAAAAAAAACAAAACAGTTAAGATAAGATAAGGGGCAGCTGTGGCTCAGGTGGTAGAATGGGTCGTCCAATAACTGAAGGGTTGGCGGTTCGAATCCTGCTCTGTCCAAGTCAGTCCGTTGTGTCCTTGGGCAAGACACTTCACCCTCCCTGCCTCCAGTGCCACCCACACTGGTGTATGACTATTTGGTGGTGGTCGGAGCGGCTGTAGGTGCAAACTGGCAGCCACGCTTCTGTCAGTCTGTCCCAGGGCAGCTGTGGATACAAATGTAGTTCACCACCACCAGAGGGAGAATGTGAGAGCGAATGAATAATGGGTCAATGATGTGAAGTGTTTTGAGTGTCTAGAAAAACGCTATATTAATCCAGTCCATTATTATTATAAGACATGCCTTTATTAGTCCGACAGGGGGGAAATTTCAGGTTTACAGTAACAAAGTACAAGCACACAAGAGCAAAGAAAGTGCAAAATCAAGATAAACATAATCAAGAAAGTTATATATACTATTTACTAGGCCTGTAACGGTACATGAACCGAACCGTTTCGGTACACACCTGTTCGGTTCGGTACACAGCTGTAACGAAACGGCACAGTATGTTGAGAAAAAGAAAAAGGAACGAAATACATTGTTTGATGCGGAACTTTAAATCCGCGCAAGTTTCACACGGACATGTTGAAGGACGCACACATTGACCCAAAATACGAAATAGCAGCTTATATAAGGTTAAAAAAACAACAAATATGATGGGAACCTGGAAGGAAGAGACTGAAGACCCTCCACCATCAGTCCAGTCCAGTTTGGATCAGTTCAGGTTCAGGTGAAAGACAACAATCAGGAAAGAGACGGTGATAAGACAGATGTTGTTTGGCCCCAAGGAACTACGGTAGATCTAAAACACACTAGCTCTGTCTGTGTCTCTCTCTCACGCACGCTGTATAACAGAGGAATAGAACTCGGAGTTGGATGTTGAAAGTATATAAAAATAAAGTTTCACTTTCGTTTCACGCCAGCGTTAGTTACGTTAGTTATGGACCGGACCGTACCCCCACCCCCAACCCCCCAGCTCCGACCAAAAAAACAAAACAAAAAAACAACAAACAAACCATCCCCCAGACAAATCGCACCTTGCACGCACACACACACACACACACACACACACACACAGTGTCCTAAACAGTTTGTTCTCTGTCATAAAATAAATAATTTGGTTCAGTTTGTTGTCAATGTTGCTCGTCAGTTTATTAAAACAGAATACCAGTTTACCCTCCTGTTAATGTTGCACTTCATGTGGAATTTTTTTGTTGATATTTTTCTGCAGAATGTGAACTGACAGAACTGTGATTAGATTTTTTTTGTTTGTTCAAAACTACCTTTCAAGGAAAAGTGCAATACTAATGTTTAAAATACATTTAGTAATGTTAGTAATTTATTGTATTCTCTATTTGATTTGTAGCAGCAGAATTATATTATTCCTGTTTTACTATATTCTATTGTGTCCAAAAATTGGGGGAAAAATGTTCAAAAATTCAAACGTATTAAAGATATTTTGAGGGGTTTTCTTTCTTCCCGTACCGAACTGAAAAAAAAATGAACCATGGCTTTCAAAACCGAAAACGTACCGAACCGAAAATTTTGTGTACCGTTACAGGCCTATTATTTACAACTGAGCACATGCTGGTCATGTCACAGGTTTATTGCACGGTTTACTGCATTTGTTTATTGTACAGTTATTGCACAGAATTTTGCTCAAAACAGTTAATTACAGTCTAATAACAATAAGCAATTTTTTTTTACACTCAAACATGTAACTGCAGATTAGGTTTATCTAGAACAGCAAATTTACAGTAATGGTGTGAATTTCAGTGTATGGGATGATGCGTAAGTGTCAACTGTGTTGGCTGATATGGAAATAAAACAAACAAATATCCATGAATATACAAGTGAACACCTTTAAACAGCTGTCCACTGTAGTGACTACTGTGCATGAAAGGGTTAATAGCTTTGTAAGTGTTAGTGTTGGTGCAGTACTTTGATAACCCCTGTAATATTTATCAGAGTGTAACAACATCAAATCGTATTTGAGACAGTGGCCGTGCACAACAATATGCCATCTTTCAGCAATCTGTCACGGTGACCTTCACTAGGACTGAAGGTCTGTGAATGATCTGTTTCTACACTGAACTCTGCACAAAACACACACACACACACACACACACATATATATGGCACTTCAGCAACTGTCATGAAGGTGTATTTCATAAAATAGCTAATAGTTAACTGTTATAAAATGGATGAAGGCTTTGCAGAAATATTTTACACTGGATTTTTTCCTCACATTACAAAAAGCCTGAACAAACCTGACAGAAAGTGGATGATGTAAAAACTGTATTTTTTTTTTTAACCCATAAAAACCCAAAAAGCCACCGGTGACACAAACCATCTACTGATCTAAACTGTTTAATCCCTGTTGATTCATTCACCCTATCAATACATGTCAATAATTGGTGTAAAATACAGTTTGTCACCTTTTCATTATTTAAGCAACACCAAGTGACAAGGAAACTTATGTGCAATAATATACAATATTTACATTAACCCATAAAGACCCAAACATCCACTGGCGACCAAAAAAATCTACTGATATAAACTGTTTAACCCTTCGGTATCCGGGTGCGCCTTTTTACACACACTTTGCACTTCGTTTTAAAAAACTTCATATTATTTTTCACAATTTAAATAAGGTTAGAATTGAAAAGTTGTTCATTTTTGCATGATCTTTAAAATTCTGGCCACCAACTACAGTTACCATATTATAAACAAAAGAAAATTATAAGACTAGCATCTGTCTCCCAAGTGTGCCTAAAACGCACTATTTCTTCCATTTGATATGTATGATTAGGGCTGACCTTGATTTACAAAAATAAAATCAAATTAGAACAGAAAAATTAATCAATATATAATATTTAATAGTTTGATTTATAGGTGTGCATTTTACGCGCACTTGGTGACAGATGCTAGTATTTTTGAACATTTGACCTAGCGCCAAAAATAATAATGCAAATTAACCAATGTTGGAGTTAATCATTGACATATGCCACCATGAAAAAAATCAAATATGTGATCCACTTTTTATGAGGTATTTTGAATTTATTTATTTATTTATTTATTGCATTCAAAAAATGGTTTGTTTACATTACAAACACGGCATTTAAAGGGTTAAAAAATGTGACAGTTATTGAGTATTTGGTATTTTTATTTACGACTCAAATTGATGAAATAGAAAATCATGTAAAAGAATTAAAAACAAACTGTACGAAAATTCTTTGGACATTATTCCACAAGTGTGCGAAAAACGCACACTTGGTCCTTAGTAAGGGCCTTGCTGGACAGGATACCGGAGGGTTAATAGCTTCCAATCCACTAATCCTATAATTGGTGTAAAATACAGTTTTTCATCTTTTCATGGTCATCAGATATGACCCATTTGGACGTTCAGGGGCTCTGTAGTTACCGTGGAAACCCCATCATCTTCTACAACATTGATTCACCAGTAAAACCAATGGAGTTGGATCAATGACAGTGGATGGACACACTTGGTTTATGTTCAGTTAATGAGAGATTTTGTTGAATAAGTCACTTTTTCTTCAGTTTTCTCTGTTTTGATGTAATAACCTTCAACTTTACTCAAGAGTTTTTATGAACCTCTACATGATCACATCAATTAAATATAGGAAAATCCATGATTATCACAAAAAAAGCACAGAATACAGAACACAATATTGTAATAAACAGTGAGAAAACACTTACGAAATGTTAAAATAAAGAGAAAAGTTCATTTGGGAACTGGCACAAAAGGTCTTTATGAGTTAAACTTCACTTTATTTTGCAGTAACATGTACCATTTGCAATAGTCTGCCATAATTTTTTGCAGCTTGACCATAATATATGATGCCTTTCCATGCATTTTATGATTAATGATTATTTATTACAGTGATTATGGTGACTTATTAGTAATTAGTGGTATTTTTAGTGGATATAGCAGCTGCAGTTTGAAAAAAAAAAAGACTGAATCTAATATTTGTTAAAGGGTCACTGCACTGGTCAACTCTACTGTAAATAATAATTAATAATGTATTACTTCCTTTTTCATTTATAATTTTTCATCTTTGCTTTTGAGATGAAATCCCTTGGTCTATCCAACATCCAATACCATGAAACCCATACTACCATTCATCATACTTTTGCATAAATAAACAGTAGAATGGATCATCTGTATCATGTTCACTTCCTGAAGGTCTCTTTACTAGCTGGGGGACACGTACCCTGAGTAATGTCAAAATTTTATTGCCACAACTGTATTACATTGTGGGATATTCATGCTGATGAAGTATCTGTAGCGTAGTGGCTTACATACTATAATATTTATCCTGAAATAGCGTACAATTCACATCCTATTGGTGCCATAGTATGTACTGTTTTAGCCGACCAATTAGCTTGTTTGTATGGGATTTCAGATATTGTCCCTAATGCACCATATTATTTAATTTTCATCATTAAAATGTAACAGCCACATTTAGGAATAACCATTAACGTATTAGAAAATGTTGGGAGATTAAAAATGGGATAGATTATTGTGTTTGCTTTGGTAAAATGCAGCAGATCATAACAAAATACCGGTCTTATTACAAAATAAAGTGAAAGTGTGTTGTATCGTGTGGCGTTATTTGATGAATGCAGTGTTTTTACATAATGTATTGTTACCGGCAGTGTTTCAGAGTGCACATTTCTCAGCTTACTGACAAAATGAAATGTATTATATCATGTTTGCAGGTGTTGCAAACACTTCGAAGGAGGTGGTGGTGGTGGTGGGGGGGTCTTTTGTACGCTGTGACCTCTTAAAGGGTACATTAAAGCAGCGAGAAGACGCCGTGCTTCGACTTTCATCTGAGGAGGAAAATGTTTGTAGAAAGAAGATGCATCATATCCTTATTGTGTTTCTAATGGCCCCTATTAATTATTCATGACGATTGAATTCCAGCTGCAGTCTCAAGTGAAGCTCAAATGCAGCTTTTTGTTTGGTGGATTTTGCTGCTGAGGGCACCGGAGAGGATCAATAAGTCTTCTGAGTGCATTTTAAGTGCGGCATGATGTCACACACCAAGATTAACTTTGTTGTGATTCTCTCGTATCCGTGTGCTGTAAGGTAAAAGGTCAACAAAACCAATGTATATGTTATCTTCTAAGGTGACACAGTGTTTTGTAGTTCTTCACTCATACTCAGTGGTGTAGTGGTCCCTGGAGAAGTGGGTATACTCTCAATTTTTGCCTTTTTTTTTTTTTTAAGTAGTCCAGAAAAACACCCTGTTTTAGAAACAGCGACATGTCAGACTACTCTATTTATTTTACCCAAAAATCCATCAGTAGTATTTGCTCATTATTTTAAAATTATCATGACTTGATCAGGAGTAGTTTTTAGGTACTGGTCACCCAAGCAGCTGCATGAATGTAAATGTATTCAACATGAGGCGAACATAGGGTAATGTTAGCCTTTCAAAACGTTAGCCTTTCATAATGTTAGCCTTTCAAAACGTTAGCCTTTCATTCCATTCCATTTATGTTGTCCTTCACTCTCTATAGGCACTATAGGCACTATAGGTATCACTGTCTATAGGCACCATATTTATATATTTAAAACCACACCTGTCCAAATCTGTATATATTCAAATCCGTATTTATATATATATTTTTTATATTTATAACCATTTGCACTACATTCATATCAAACCGTATTTGCACTCTCCTTTCAAACACTTTTTTATTCAAATTTATATGACTGTTTTACATGTATGTGTATGTTTATGTGTACGTTCGCTGCTGACAACACTGTGAATTTCCCCATTGTGGGATCAATAAAGGAATATCTTATCTTATCTTATCTTATCATAACTTTAGCCTTTCATAATGTTAGCCTTTCATAACGTTAGCCTACTCACGCAATTTAACTATTGGTGACAACATCTCTTCTATAAATGTGCAGTCATATGGCCAGTAGTTTAACAGTGACTCATTCCGAAACCACCTTAAAACTTACCTCAGAATTCTGTATTCCATAAAAGTAGGTTCTCTTGATTTGTGTCACTCATTTGAAAGACGTTTATTCTGCCGTCTTGTTCACATTTCCAATAATCGCGCATCTTTCAATAAGACGTGAAATGACCTGTCAATCAACTGGGATGGCACTGGCACCTGAGATGTCCAATCAGGTTCCAGAGGTGGCCAGCGCTAAGTTAGCAATATTTTCTTCAGCATGACCCGCCCTACTCTGCCTCTGATTGGCTCATTACTCCTCATGCCTAAAGTTAACCAATCTAATCTTTGAAGGTACCGAGTACTAGCCAATTATGCCGCGTTTCCACTACATGGAACTGGCTCGGCTCGACTCAATTCAGGTACCAGGTACTATTCCTGGAGATAGTTTCCATTACAGGATACTACCGACTTTAAAGTACCTGGACGTCATTGCGATGCTGCGCGTTACTTCGGTGTCGTCTGCTCAGAGAGTTGCTTATAAACTTGCTCGTTGTGTGTTGTCTCGTCAAGCTCATGCTGAATTTTTACATCAGCCGCCAAAGACTGAATCTCCTCGACCGACCATGGTGTAGTTTTGCGGGCTGTCATCATGTGGATTAACCTACCGCTATATTTACTGTCAACTTCCGCATCTGTTTTTTATAAAACGGCAGGTCACAGAGACAACTGTCTGACCAATCAGTGGTCTGCAGTGTTTACGCGTCACATTTTAGTATGTGTTCCCCAGTCTTGGAACCTCATCGGAGGTGATACCAAAAAACTAGTACCAGGTACCAGATTCCAAATCTTTTTTCGTAATGGAAACGCAAAAAGGCTGAGTCGAGTTGAGTCAGTACCCTGTCGTGAAAACGCGGCATTAGAGGCAGAGTAGGGTGGGTCATACTACTGAATGGTGCGCATCAGGGGGATTTACAGGGTGGGGAAGCAAAATTTACAATATTTTGAGGCAGGGATTGAAAGACAGTGTATGACCAGTTACTTTATTGAAAGTCATGAGAATTTATTTGCCACAAGAAAATTGACATCATAGAAAATGTTTTTATTCTATGTGTCCTCCTTCTTTCTCAATAACTGCCTTCACACACTTCCTGAAACTTGCGCAAGTGTTCCTCAAATATTCAGGTGACAACTTCTCCCATTCTTCTTTAATAGTATCTTCCAGACTTTCTCGTAATAGTTTTGCTCATAGTCATTCTCTTCTTTCCATTATAAACAGTCTTTATGGACACTCCAACTATTTTTGAAATCTCCTTTGGTGTGACGAGTGCATTCAGCAAATCACACACTCTTTGACATTTGCTTTCCTGATTACTCATATGGGCAAAAGTTTGTGAAAAGGTATGGATAATAGTGTTAGGTATGATTATGACATCAATATATGTTTGGTTTCAAAACAGTTGACGTAGTGCCTGCTGAGAAAAAAACAACTAAATGTTCATTGTAAATTTTGCTTCCCCACCCTGTAGAAGTGGTAATGCTGATTAAAAAATAAGTCGGTATACGCGGTATACCTTGGACTATACCACTGCTCATACACTATATTGCCAAAAGTATTTGCTCACCTGCCTTGACTCACATATGAATTTAAGTGACACTCCATTCTTAATTCATAGGATTTAATATGATGTCGGTCCACCCTCTGCAGCTATAACAGCTTCAACTCTTCATGGAATTGTCCAAAATCTCTTGCCTCAGCATACCAAGAGATTTTGGACAATTCCGTGCTCCCAAATTTGTGGGAACAGTTTGTTAATGGTCCCTTCCTGTTCCAACATGACATGACTATATAATATATAAAGACATGGATGAGAGAGTTTGTGTGGATGAACCTGACTGGCCTTCACAGAGTCCTGACCTCAACCCGACAGAACACCTTTGGGATGAATTAGAGCGGAGACTGAGAGCCATGCCTTTTCGTCTAACATCAGTGTGTGATCTTACAAATGCGCTTCCGGGGGAATCGTTGAAAATTCCCATAAACACACTCCTAAACCTTGTGAAAAGCCTTCCCAGAACAGGTGAAGCTGTTATAGCTGCAAAAGGTGGGCCGACATATTAAACCCCATGGATTAAGAATGGGATGTCACTTAACTAAACTGTCAGCATACATATGAGAAGTGTTACGCCTCGGCAAAATAACAAAACATAACTTTGCTAATCCAAGAAAACGTAAACGAAATGAAAATCTAACCTCCCTTACCAAAACAGGAGAAAATGAGACAAAAGAAAACAGAAGCCCACCCCTACTGCTGAAACCCGGAACGAACAACAGACTGAAGGCGGGGTTGGGAATGGACAGAAGCACAAAAACAACAAAAAAATACCCCCAAAAATGAACAAATATACAACAACCAAAGTTGTTCATATGGAAAATTAGCATGTAGTACAGCATGTTGGACTCTATTCTCAACTAGAACGCCAGTAACGCTTATGTTTCAATAACATCCTCCTTATTACATTATATTAGTGAGTAATGAAACTGTTTTATATAGTTCACAGTATTTTGGTACTAACACCTTAAGGCCCAGACTATGCAAATTACATGGAGACGTGGGAAATAACAAACCACAAATACTTTTACATCTGTTGAATATTTATCTTCCTCATGGCTTTTTCTTTTATTCCCCACATGCAAACTCAAATGTGTGCAGTTTCCGTGTTTTTAAAAACAGGCTTGTTTCCAAGGGTGGGCATCAGCTCCAAAAGGTTCCGTAATACCGCTGTTGGCAGCTGGGATTGGCCCCAAAAAACCTTCAATTGGACTGCTCTCTAAGAATACCTAAGTCCTTTCTGAGCCAAATTTAGCTTCAGCCAAGTTGCAACCTACTGTCTTTAAAATGTCAGTTCAGAAAACAGTGGCGATGTCATGGTCTGTTAATCCACTAGTCATGTGATTTTTGATGGATGCTTGTTTTTTGTTTTTAATGCATTTTACTGTATTATCCATCCATTTCCTGAATCGCTTAGTCCTTGACAGGGTTTTGGGGGTGCTGGAGCCTAGTTTACTTTCAGATTCACACAGATTAGTAGTATCACAGTGCACTTTACCATCTGCAGGACTACAGGGTGGGGAAGCAAAATTTACAATATTTTGAGGCAGGGATTGAAAGACAGTGTATGACCAATTAGTTTATTGAAAGTCATGAGAACTTATTTGCCACAAGAAAATGTACATAATAGAAAATGTTTTTATTCTATGTGTCCTCCTTCTTTCTCAATAACTGCCTTCACACGCTTCCTGAAACTTGCGCAAGTGTTCCTTAAATATTCGGGTGACAACTTCTCCCATTCTTCTTTAATAGTAT
Source organism: Sphaeramia orbicularis (assembly GCF_902148855.1). NCBI lineage: Eukaryota > Metazoa > Chordata > Actinopteri > Kurtiformes > Apogonidae > Sphaeramia > Sphaeramia orbicularis. The sequence goes on along the minus strand of NC_043970.1, from coordinate 39,685,331 downwards.
CTTCCAGACTTTCTGGTAATAGTTTTGCTCATAGTCATTCTCTTCTTTCCATTATAAACAGTCTTTATGGACACTCCAACTATTTTTGAAATCTCCTTTGGTGTGACGAGTGCATTCAGCAAATCACACACTGTTTGACGTTTGCTTTCCTGATTACTCATATGGGCAAAAGTTTGTGAAAAGGTATGGATAATAGTGTTAGGTATGATTATGACATCAATATATGTTTGGTTTCAAAACAATTGACGTAGTGTCTGCTGAGAAAAAAACAACTAAATGTTCATTGTAAATTTTGCTTCCCCACCCTGTATACTAAATTCTATTTTGATTATGCTTAACCCATAAAGATCCAAACATCCATCGGTGACCAAAACATCTACTGATTAAACTGTTTAATACCTGTTGACCCACTCGTCCTATCAATACATGTAAATAATTGGTGTAAAATGCAGTTTTTCATCTTTTCATGGTCATCAGATATGACCCATTTGGACATTCAGAGACTCCGTAGTTACCGTGGAAACACCGTCATCTTCTACAACACTGATCCACCAGTAAAATCTATAGAGTTGGATCAATGACAGTGGGTGGAGACATGTTCGGTTAACAGGTTAAATTTTAGACATGCACTGGAAATGTAGATTTACTAAGAAAAAGATCATCCAATGAATATGCATAATATGTTGTAAAAAATAAAAAGGTACTAGATTCAAATACATCCTATGACATTTATTTCGCTTGATGTCATGTTGAAAAGCTGGTTTGGCTGCATACATTTACAGATGTAGGAATGCCACATGTTCAGTTAATGATATATTTTCCTGCAAGAGTCACTTTTTCTTCAGTTTTCTCTGGTTTTGATATTAAAGCCCTAAATTTTAATCTGAGGTTTAATGAACATCTACATGATCAGTTAATTAAATATAGGAAAATACATGAATTTTGCTGAAAAAATGCACAATAAAGATAATATTACAACAAGTGGTTCCAGGCATAACAAACCCCGCCCCTCACATGTATTGTATCTTATTGTGGCATCGATCCAGCTGATGTCATCATGTCTATGTATGTGGTGATGCCAGCATATCAACTGTCTCTATATATGTGCCAAGTCTGAAGTACATTGAGACAAAATTGATGTTTTTATAGACATTTGAAATTTTGGCCATTATAAGTAAATGAGAGGAAGAAAAAAAAAAGATTTTAAAAAATTAATAAAAAATTTGAACTTTGATCTACTTTTCCCAAAATGTAACCACATCTATTCTGGATTACAAGAAATCTATAAACCCAATTTGGTATGAATTTAACTGATAGTTTTGCTGCTACAGAAATGTGAAATTTCACACATTGTAAGAAAATGGGGGGAAAAAAAGATGTTAAAATTCATTAAAAATTTGAACTTCGACCAACTTTTCCCAAAATGTAACCAATCTATTCGGAGTCACTGGCAATCTATAAACCCAATTTCATATGAATTCAACCGATAGTTTTGCTGCTACAGGCATGTGAAATTTTGCCCATTATAAGTAAATGGGGAAAAAAATGGATTAAAAAATTTTATACAAATTTTAACTTTGACCTACTTTTTCCAAAATGTAACCATATATATTCTGGATTACCAGCAATCTATAAACCCAGTTTGGTATGAATTCAACTGATAGTTTTGCTGCTACAGACATTTGAAATTTCACCCATTAAAAGTAAATGGGAAAAAAAATTTAAAAATTCATAAAAAATTTGAACTTTGACCTGCTTTCCCTAAAATGTAACCACATCTATTCTGGGTCATTGGCAATGTATAAACCCAATTTAGTAAAAATTCAACCAATAGTTTTGCTGCTACAGACATTTGAAATTTCACCCATTATAAGTAAATGGGAAAAAAAAAAAGATTTTAAAAATTCATAAAAAAATTTGAACTTTGACCTGCTGTTCCTAAAATGTAACCACATCTCTTTTGGGTCATTGGCAATCTATGAACCCAATTTGGTATGAATTCAACCAATAGTTTTGCTGCTACAGACATTTGAAATTTCACCCATTATAAGAAAATTGGGGGGGTTAAAAATTCATAAAAATTTGAACTTTGACCTACTTTTCCCAAAATGTAATGACGTTTATTTTGGGTCAGTGGCAATCTAGAAACCCAATTTGGTATAAATTCAACCAATAGTTTTGCTGCTACAGACATTTGAAATTTTGCCCATTATAAGTAAATGGGAAAAAAAAAAAAAAGATTTTAAAAATTCATAAAAAATTTGAACTTTGACCTGCTTTTCCTAAAATGTAACCACATCTCTTTTGGGTCATTGGCAATCTATGAACCCAATTTGGTATGAATTCAACCAATAGTTTTGCCGCTAGAGTGCTAACAAACAAAGAAAAACAAACAAACCGAATCAAAAACAATACCCCTTGCCTCATCTTCACTTCACTAATCACTTTAGAAATGTTAAATATGGAGGAAAAATCCATTTGGGAACTGTCATAAAAGTAGCACTGGATCTTTATGCGTTAATGATAGTATGGTAATGAGCAGTTAGTTGCTATTGCATTGTAAGTTAATCTAAAATGTTGTCTTAAATATCGGTGCAGTGACCTTATGTATTTTAAAATGACCATCCAATCTGTCGCCCGCAGCACATCATGTCAAAGGACCGGAGTGTTTCTGTACAATAAAAAAATATTTTCTATCAAACACAAAGCCCCATGGGACAAAAACTGTGTGTAATATAGTCATCCGCAGTCACCGTTGAGCTGAATGATATTTGGCGTCCGCTCTTGACAGATGACCTGCTCCACAAGGAAACTTTGAAGGTCTAAAATGCCCCAGCATGACAAGTGAGCCACAGTACACTTCATTATTTTATTTATTTATTTATTTTTATAGCTCCACAACCCTCCTTGAACTCTGCGACTTAATAAGTTGATGAAAGACCGGTGGGTATTATTTGCAAAAGGCACCTTCATTTGTATGTGTCTGAGCAGAGCAGCTGTCCACAGTTAGATGGTTTTTTGAGCTGCGGCGTTACTGTGACAAAAAGTTTCCATCTGCTTAAGTGAAATTACTTTCAAAAACAAAACATTATCTTTATACCGTTATTTATGTATTCATTATTTGTTTGTTTTTTTCGCCTTTTCAGCTTTTGATGAATATAGCCAATCACATTAAATATGCATGAATGGCTGGAAGCAAATGATATCCTGACATTTGTCTGAGTTGAATAGAGACATGAAGGGCGATCTGTGGAGATGTGATAATACTAGAAGCCAATGTTTGGCTACTGGGAGTCATTTTGGTATGGATGAATATATCTCAAAGTGGTAAACCTGTCACTTTGCACTATATGAGCGTACTTATCTTGCAGCCGACTGTACTGTACACGGTGTTATTTGTGGATAACACGGCTCATATCTCATAGGGGTAGCTGAAGTAATAGCCACTTTAGTATTAATTACTTTAACAATATTGCGTCCGATATGTTGATTCCCTTCAGAAAATTATAAATTAAGATAAAATATATTCTTAGATTAAAATTATGACAGTGGTTCTTTTGAGCTAATACTGTGTAATTTACTTTATTCATAGAGCATCATTATTCTATAGAGATGGGTATTTTCTCAAGCTAAAGTCCACATATGTCAGTTAGCAGATGTTTGTTTGTTTTTTTTTTAACTTTATATTTTAATATTTTAAATCCCTTTTATAGTTCAGAAACAAAAACAAAAAAAACTAGAAAAGCACTCTGAGAGTGCAGACCTCTGCCAAGGCAGATCAGTGCCGTGCCCCCCCGATCACCACCAAAGTTTAATCATTTGTTCCTTGTGCCAGTATCAATATTTCCTGAAATTTTCATCCAAATCTGTCCATAACTTTTTGAAAGATCCGGATCAGTCTTTGCCATTTGATAGAACACCCCATTGTAAATCCCTGAGTCAAATTGCATGAGATTTGCACAATTCCCCCATATTGTGATTTCCACCATAAATATTAGTCCCATATTTATTTTACCTATATTTTAAGATTCCTTGACCATGAAAACATACCATTAGCAACTGGATTCATAATTATATCCTTATTAGTTCAGTAGTTATTCATGAAAATCACATTTCTCGTAATGGCGGTTTTCTTCTGGATCTAGCTCCTTAAGTATTAAAGCTACATGAAATCCGGTGGCATACTCCCGATGCGGAACTGACTGAGCTACACGATGGCGCTTGTCAGAAATTTCTACCTTTAATATTAAAGGCACAGTAGGCCAAAAAGTAAGGGCACCCCCATTTTTTATATAAATTGAGATAAAATCCGCCTTCTGGATCAGATCCGGATCAGCCTTTGAAATGTGATAGAGGACCCCGTTGTCAATTCCTGAGTGAAATTTCATGAGTTTTGGTCAATAATTAAGTGAGATATTGGGAAACGAAAATTTTGGCCCCATTTACCACAATGTTAACGTAAATTTCAAAGTGATCCAGAATCCAGGATTTCTTCCAGATCACCCCCAAAAGTTAATCATTTCTTCCTTATCCCATTTCCAACAAACCCTGAAAATTTCATCAAAATCTGTCCATAACTTTTTGAGTTATGTTGCACACTAACGGACAGACAAACAAACAAACCCTGGCAAAAACATAACCTCCTTGGCGGAGGTAATAAAATATATTCTTAGATTAAAATTATGACAGTGGTTCTTTTGAGCTAATACTGTGTAATTTACTTTATTCATAGAGCATCATTATTCTATAAAGTCCACATATGTCAGTTAGTAGATGTTTTTTTTTTTTTTTAACTTTATATTTTAATATTTTAAATCACTTTTACAGTTCAGAAACAAAAACAAAACAAACAAAAAAGAAACTCACACAATACATAAGGGGGGATGCTGTTCCTGATCCATTAGACTGCTTTTCCATACTTGATATCTATCCACTTTAGTCCACTTTAGACTGAAATGACCTAAAATGATTTTAACATCATTGATTGTTAATATCTTCAGTGTAATTTTTGCATTTCACAAATTCATCCCAGGGGCCGGATTGAACCCTTTGGCGGGCCGAATTTGGCCCCCGGGCTGCATGTTTGACACCTGTGCTTTAAATGAACAAATGAACACTATGTCCCATCTATTTTAAGGGTTTTTTTAATTTCCAAAAATGTCTATTTTTCTTTGGGCTTCTTGTTCACATTGTCCTATTAATCACCCAAACCAATAAATCAGTCTATAATCATTAGATTTTCCTTTTCATGATTGTCTTTATTTAATTGGAACAGGGATCATTAACAAACATAAAAAATAAATAAAAAATACACATTGTTTGTACGCAGTCTGCAAAAAACCTGTTATAAAACATGCTACAGTCTACTCTCGTTATACCGCCAACTTCCGTTCACGGCCAAATTGGCGGTATAGCGAAAATGGCGTTACAACGGGTTGCGTCCATAATGTGCATGTCTTTACTATATGATGTCTATGCTGCCTCCGTTAACCCGTTCTAATTACGTTTCTAAATAAATCTTGATTCTGTTATGTTGTAAGGCAGGGATCGGCAAGCTTTAACACTCAAAGAGCCATTTCGACCCGGTTTCCACGGAAAAGACAACACTGGGAGCCGCACCTCGGAGGTGCCACGGCGGCGCGGCACCTCCGAGGTGGCGCGCTGGCGGTATAACGGTCGGGAAATCAATGGTATAAGTGTTGTTTGTGCATGGAACTGGGCTGGCGGATGGCGATAAGCGGAAATGGCGGTATAACGGCGGGCGGTTTAACGAGAGTATACTGTACAATTAAAAAAAGAAAAATGACACATCTTGATGCAAACTATTACAGTAAATGACAGTAACATACGGGGTAATTAGAAATAAACCATATATTTATACAATAGAGGGTATGCACGTGACGTCACCTCTAGCGGGAGTCACCGCAGTTACGACCACTGAGTGGCAGAAAGAGGGAGATGAGTAGCGGCTTTGGCTTGAATACTGCGAAAACTTTAGAACAATCTAAAAAGTGGGGGAGAGCTGTTGTGCCATTGATCGCACAAATAAGTTTAAAAAGTACTCTGAGCTATCGTTTTAGCGGCGACCTAAAGCCAAAGACAGAAGAAGCAGATGGATCGCTGCAATCCGTAGAAATAACTGGAATCCAGGCAACGAAACCTGGATTTGTGTCAGGTCACGTTAATTTATGCTGTATTCTTGCGCAAAATCACACCTTAACCCTTTCATGTATACTGGTCACTACAGTGGACAGCTATCCTACAGCTGTTCTCTTGTACATTCATGGATTTTGTTGTTCTTTTTGTTGTTTTTTTTGTTTTGTTTTGTTTTTTTTTTACACGTATCTTTATTAAAGTTTAAAGACACTTCATATCTTTTCTGACATGAATTGGTAACATTATGTAGATCTCTCCCGATCATAAACCCCCAGAATCACAAGCCCTCCCCATAGTTTTCACACAATTTATCAGTAAATACATGTTTCTGTGCGTCAAAAATTAAACGTCTGGTGTCCAGCTGAGTGGACATTTTAGCAATTTCATGAAAAATAGGTTCATAAGAATTTTTTTTTTTTTCATTATTATTTTTTTAATGTATTTTTAAAATTATTTTTATTTTATTTATTTATTTTTATTTATTTTTCAGAAGACAATTTTCAATCGCATTGTTTTTTTTCATGCCTAAAGAGAAATAAAAACACTCAGGAAAAAAAATTTGATTAAGGTTCTCATAATTCGTGCATGAAAGGGTTAAATTACATATCATTTTAGCTAATGTTACTTCTTAGTAAAGCTCTTAATGTTAGCATCTGTCATTTAGTTCCGTATTTGATAACTGAAACGTTTTCGTCTTCAGTTGTGTGATTCTGAACCTTGTGCTCTACATAATTTGTAAACTAGCTTAAACTGAGGCTAACCTAGTTTTCCAAATAAGGGGGTACTCTAGCACAAAGCTGTTGTAGCTGTGTTGTATCAAGTATTTGATGTTAACTCTACTTAAATCTCCACAGTACCAGTAGATCATCCACTCACTTGGGTCAATACTAAGGGTTCAACTCCAGTAAATCAGTAGTGAACTGTGAGCACTACTGCTGGGCCTTTACCTTGGAAATCACCGCCAAGAAAATACGTCTGCACTGACAGAAAACCTCAAAAACAATAGTATGTTGAATTAAAGCACTCACCAGCTGTAATCCTCTAATTAACGATGACGAGGATGTCAACAGCTCTTTGGCTTTTGTATGCTTTCAGCCTTTGCATTGTGGATTTTCCTGGTGTTGAAATCAGGTTCATATAAATGTCAGGATACGTGATTTCCGGCCACATATCAATGTTCGTAGACCACTTGTTGTTTGGTAGCTTGTATGGATCCATGTCGAGTCCAATTGTCTTTAATTTCATGTTATATTCCCCATTTTTCCCGGTCTCGCTGTAGTTACTGCTATGCTCCGCCATGTTGAGCCGGTTTGTTTTTGCCACTCAGTCTGATTTAGAGGGGCGTGGCCTAGGGGGCAAGTGACGTATATGCATTCCCTCTATAGTTCAAATATTTCATGAATCAAAATAGAAATGCCACATTTTACTGTTGACAGTTAAATAGTTAGATGAACATATTTCATACAAATATAAAAATGTAGATATGCGACTTATTTTTGATTCGGAAAAGTTTAAATTATATGTAGCTGTAGTTTGTAGAAACAACAGGATGATTTTATGGTGAGTGAGTTGCGCTCCTACTGCATATTTTACATAAACAGAATGTGTATCGTGAGTAAATATAATTGTGATGCGATAGTTGGCGATTTTTGCACCTTAAATGAGATGATGCTGTTTGGTTTGTGAGTCTGTGCCTCTAAACATGATGTATTTTGTTGAAGTCAGTGGAAAACACAGGCTACATACAACAATCTTACAAGATTTTTGAATCCTAACCCTAACTGAATATGCATATAAATAATATATTATAAGCAAGCTTAAAGACAAGAGTAATGCGAAGTTGAATTGTGAGAAGATACATTTGATCTGAGGCTTTGATGACGAAGACAAAAAAAAACAAAAAAAAAAAAGAATGAAATGATGTTCTGTGTGTTAATACTTTGATCATAATGTCAGAGTTTCAGTCAGTATAATATAACTTGGTCTCCCACTGCCACTGCGTATAACCTAAAGAACAAAGTCGTCTGATTCTGAGATATTATCAAAAGACAAAAGTTACTCCATTGTAACTTCAGAGTCTGTGAACTCAGAAAACACATAAAAGTTCTTTTAGAAGTCATACAAACTAGTTTGAGGCAGACAAATACATGAAAATCCTATTGGGCATTGTCTAGTGTAGATTCTATTAGCTGCCCTTGGAAGCTGCTGGATGTTTTTCTTGATGACATTGTGCGAGTCTCACGTCTCGCACTTTTTAAAGTTCTGTTCATTTGTATCAGACAAGAGCGAGCTACCCATGAGATAAGCATCGCAGCCTTTAATGAATTGTAGCTAGCGTGGGCTGATAAATGAACGAGAACGATTCCTACAAATGGGTCCGGGCTACTCGCTGAATCTCTCGAGACTGAAAAATGTCTGACACGTTCAAGCCATTAGCAAACTTAATACTTTAAATGAGCCCCTTTAATTTTCAATACTGTTGTTGCGGGGAGGAATGGAAGAGCGGGGCTCGTCCAGTGAGCGCCGTGTGATTTATTGCATTTACTGTACGCTCTTGCAAAAACGTTTATACAAGACGAGTGGAAGTGAGTGCTCCGGCAAATTTGGCCTGATGTGTGCAGCTCTGAAAGCCTTAATATTATTCACAGGGGTACTTTTATCCCTGGCTTAGCTTTGTGTCCAGCTCAATTAAGCAAAGCCCAGACACTGAGCCTCGATTATCATCAGAGGGGCTTCTGGCCACGTCCCGCCAGCCCCTTTTTTTTCCCTCTCTTTGTGAAAACAGAGGGTCAAAAGGAGGTGGGGGTCTAACTGACCCACTTTCATGTGTCAGTTTGGGACGCAGCAGGAAATTCGGAGTGTATGTGTGTGGATATTTCATGGCTGTGTCAATTGCTCTGAGCTTTGCAAACCTCCTTTTGGGACAAGACTTGTATTCCCCAAACAAGTGTTTGCTCCTCTTATTTAAGGGTCCCCAGGAGGGCACGAACAAGCAAAGTCTGACTCCACAGATTGACCCCTGAGCGACCTCTCTGAGCTGGTGGGAGATAAAGTAGAACAGCAATGTGGTCATGTTCAAATTAAGAAACAATGGGCCCTCGGGCATGAAAAGACGCCGAAAAGCCCCCCCCCAGCGCTCACACAGCCTGTTTTCTTACTTGCATGCCTTAAATTTAACCTGTTTGGTCTGTATTTTAGCTGTGTAAGTTTTCAAATACACAAAACATTGCATATTATATACGCTGTAAAAAATATCTGTAATTTAACAGAATTTTACTGATTTTTCCTGTATTTTTAAGATACAGGAAAATATCAATGAAATGACAAAAAACAGACTGTGATTTTATACGAAAAATGTAAAATAACATGAAAAACTGTAACTGTGAGTAAGCAAAAAATTTCAATGTTTTAACCCTCCGGTATCCCGTCCAGCAAGGCCCTTACTCAGCACCAAGTGTGCATTTTTCACACACTTGTGGAATAATGGCCAAAAAATTTTCATACACTTTGTTTTTAATTCTTTTACACTTTCTTTCTGTTTCATCAACTTGAGCCGTAAATAAAAATACCAAATACTCAGTAATTATCACATTTTTTAACCCTTTAAATGTTGTGTTTGTAATGTAAACAAACCATTTTTTTGGATGCAAAAAACACAAAAAATTATTTTTTTTCAATATCCTACATAAAAAGTTGATCACATTTTATTAGATTTTTTCAGCCTGGCATATGTCAGTGATTAACTCCAAGATTGGTTAATTTGCATTATTATTTTTGACGCTAGGTCAAATGTTCAAAAATACTAGCATCTGTCACCAAGTGTGCGTAAAATGCACACCTATAAATCAAACTATTAAATATTCTATATTGATTAATTTTTCTGCTCTAATTTGATTTTATTTTTGTAAATCCAGGTCAGCCCTAATCATACATATCAAATGGAAGAAATAGTGCGTTTTAGGCACACTTGGCAGACAGATGCTAGTCTTGTAATTTTCTTTTGTTTACAATGTGCACATTTTAGTTGGTGGCCAGAATTTTAAAGATCATGCAAAAATGAACAACTTTTGAATTCTAACCTTATTTAAATTGTGAAAAATAATATGAAGTTTTTAAACAGGAAGTGCAAAGTGTGCCTAAAAGGCGCACCTGGATACCGAATGGTTAAAATAATTTTTTTTCTTTTTTCACGGAAAAATACAGTTAAAATACATTTGTAAATGTACTGTAATTTCACAAATATTTCTTTTCTATTTATGAGATTAAACTGTTAATTTAAAGTTTAATACTGAAAAAAACAAAAAAAAAACCAATATAAAATTACAATTAACCGTAAAAGAAGTATTTGTTCTGTAAGTTTAACAAGACTTGTTTGTTAATTGACAAATATCTTGTGTAAATATGGGAGGTTTCACAACAAAAATGTTGAATAAATGTATTTTTGTGAATGTAGAACATGTATAAGCACTGAGAAACTGTCCAAATACAGTTTTCATCAGTGGATTGTACAATTTAGCCTCATTGGAAATTTTATATATATATATATTTATAGGTAATTTCATTCTTTTAATACATGTAAATATTTTTTATTAAGCATTAAAAAGTAAAAAAAAAAAAAAAAAAAAAAAAAAAAAAAAAAAAGCCAAAATCTCGTGTAAAGTCAGGGCAAAAAACTGTATTTTAATTATGGAAAATTACCCTATTTTTATGAGATGGTTATTTTCTGTGATTCAACAGTATTTTTTCAGCACCCCAGCTGCCGGAATATTACCGTTTTTTACTTTTTTTTTTTTTTTTTTTTTTTTTATAGTGAAAAGGATATGCAAAGTTGAAGTACTTTAATAGTGCTTTAATATTAACCCCAGTTTGTTTTTTTCTTTGCGGCCTGGTACCAAATGATCCACAGACCGATACCAGTCCGGGGACCGGGAGTTGGGGAACACT
>NC_043970.1:39626731-39671731 GCF_902148855.1 Sphaeramia orbicularis | reverse complement strand
TTCATGGCTCCAAACAGATATTTTTCTCTCTCTTTTCGGTCAAAAATGTCTTTTTAAAGTGTAAAAGTTGCTGATATGATGCTGTAGCACAGCATGGGTTTGTCATGACTTGGAGCGACAATGTGTAGGTTAAAAAGGCGCTAAGCTGAAACTCTGTGGTTCTGTGCATTGTTTCATGTTGTTGTCAGTTTCTGTACAACTGACACCACAATGCAGTAATGACTGCATGAATCCTGCATTTGGCTTCTTCTTCAGTTACACAAGTATAGTGTTGAATGAAAAATTGCAGAATTAATGTATTGCAATATCATCAACATTTTGGGCATTTGTGGTGTGACTGTATCATATGTCGAGTGACTAGATAATAATTCCCACAACTATTTCTTTATTCTATTGTTGTGGCATTAATGTTGAGAATGAGAGAAAATAATAACTATGACAAGGTTTTTATGTGCACAGGACATTTAAAAGAGATCATTATGGGGGAGGCCGTGGGGGAGGCCATGGGGGGGGGGGGGGGGTGGCCTAGATGGCTGGAGAGTCGGCTTATGACTGAAGGGTTGCCAGTTCAATTCCCTGGGCTGGCAGATAGTTGTTGGCTGATGTGCCCTTGAGCAAGGCACTTGCCTGATATGGTGAGCCCACTGCTCCAAGCATGCAGTGTGTGTGATGTATGATCTAGTGAAGGGTTAAAGGTGTGTGGTGCATGTGCATGTTTATGTGTGTGAAGCCCTAGTGACAAAATAAAGAGTCTATTCTATTCTATTCTATTCTATTCTATTCTATTCTTATGTCTGTGTCAAAAGCCATGGATGGATGGATGGATGGATGGAAGGTAGGAAGGAAGAAAGGAGGGATGATGAATTGATAGATGAATAGAGGGAAGATGGATGAATGGAAGGAAGAAAGGATGGACGGACGGACGGATGGATGGATGGAAGGATCATGGATGGATGGATGGATGAATGGAAGGATGAATGGAAGGAAGGAGGGAGGATAAATGGATGGATGAACAGAAGAAAGATGGATGGATGGAAGGAAGGAAAGAAGAAAGAAGGGAGGATGAATGGATGGATGAATAGAGGGAAGATGGATGAATGGAAGGAAGGATGGATGGACGGATGGAAGGAAGGAAGAATCATGGATGCATAGATGGATGAATGATGGAGGGGTGGATGGATGGAAGAAAGGAGGGAGGATGGATGGAAAGATGGATGATGGATGGAAAGATGGATGGATGATGGATGGATGGATGGATGGACGGACAGATGGAAGATGGATGGATTGATGGAAGGAAGATAAATAAGAGTAAGTGCATCCTAATATTTGGTCAGTTCATGCAGAGCTGTAACTAATCCAATGATGAAAATGCATCATTTGCAAAAAAATTCAAAATATAAATTTTTCGTCTGATTCATGTGTTGCATCCAACTCAACCAGGCTTTCTAAAACTGTATGTTAAAGGACAGATATAACAAATACTGCAGTAAAAAAAAAAAAAAAAAAAAAAAAAAAAAAAATATATATATATATATATATATATATATATATATATATATATATATATATATATTTTTTTTTTTTTTTTTTTTTTTCCCTGTTCCATCAGTTCCTTAACTGTAATAGATTACTCATGGACTCTGCAGCCTGATCTCACTACTGCAGGGATGAGTGGTGCTGATTTTATTTGGTATCTGTAGTAGTGTTTTTTCTTTATGTCTTCATTCTGGTGTGTTTTTGTGTACATGACGTGAACATTCATTCATTCATTCATTCATTATCTGAACCCTCTTTATCCTCACAATGATGTGAACAACACAGATGAATTAAATGAACTAAGTCGTCTTCTCTTTTCTTTTCCATGTCTCTTCATTGACTGTGACTCATCATGTACAGGTAAGAAAATCTACTTGTTTATTCGGTAGAAATGTGAAAAAAACCACATTAAGTGCAGATGTGGTAGCTAACCATCTTGTGTGTATGTGTATTTTTTTTTTTTTTTTTTTTTGGTAGAACATAGTACTGGGTCTCTCCATTTAAGATTATATCTAATGTCTTTGAAGCTTGTTTGATTGTTGAGGGTGTGTTACATATGATTCACTTCCAGTTTTCTGTTCATTTGTTTGCTGTTGATGTAGTTTCCTATCATTGGTCGATTTAATCTTCTATTACACAGGTGTCAAACATATGGTCCGCGGGCCAAAACCGGCCCAGTAAGGGGTCAAATCCAGCAAATGGGATGAATTTGTTACATGCAAAAAATTACACTGAACATATTAATAATCAAGGATGTTTATGATGTTGTTTTAGTCCAGGTTCCACATACAGACCAATAGGATCTAAAGTGAGTTGAACCGGTAAAATAATAACATAATAACCCAGTGTTTTTCAACCTTGGTGTCGGGACCCCATGTGAGGTCGCCTGAAATTAAAACTTGTTTGGCTTGTAATAACCACATACATCAGTTAACAGATGATTTAGACTGAGACTTTATTTGTCATTCCAGATGTTACATCTAAAATGATGTTTCAATGCAACTGGCTCGGCAGGCAGCATCAATAAATACAAACAGGCATTATATCAGTTTTTCAACCTTAGGGTATAATAACACCCATTTAATTTGAGTTTTTATGGACATCAGTCATAATCTGTAAATTAAATATAGGTAAATAACTGATTTTCACATAAAAATGCAAAATACTGAGCATAATGTAAGAAGAAATGGTGATAAATCACTTAAGAAAAGTTAAAAATACAGAAAAAAAATCATTTGGGAACTGCCAGAAAAGTACCAGTATGGGTTAATGCAGTGTTTTTCAACCTTGGGGTTGGGACCCCATGTGGGGTTGCCGGAAATTAAAATGGGGTCGCCTGAAATTTCTACTAACTGATAAAATAAAAAAATAAAAAAAATAAAAAAAACAACTTACTAATAAAATAATATATGGTGAGTTGACAGAGACAATCCCAATCCATAAAAGACAAACTGAAGCTGAAACTGCAGCACTGTGGTTTTGTTTATGTGTCAAATGTTCATTGTGGTCAGTTTCAGATGCTGCAGCTCTTTCATAATTCATAGTTTGAGTTCTTGTTTGTTCAGTATTAATTGTCAGCCTTGTAAATCCAAGCTGGACTGACTGTACATATCCTGACCAAGGAAAATCAAATTCTCACTTTGTGCAGTAATCTACACCTGGCTTTACTGCCTCTGTCCAGAATAATATACATTATATCGACTAAATGTCATCTAAAACTAATGTTTATTTGCAACATATTATGGCAAACTATTACATGATCAAAAACAAATTAATTTTAGCAACAAAAAAAAAGTCTCCGTTTTGAATGTCTGGGGTCGCCAGAAATTTGTGATGTTAAAATGGGGTCACAAGCCAGAAAAGGTTGAGAACCACTGGGATATTTCTCCAAACAGATATTTTTCTCTCTCTTTTCGGTCAAAAATGTCTTTTTAAAGTGCAAAAGTTGCTGATATGATGCTGTGGCACAGCCTGAGTTTGTCATGACTTGGAGCGACAATGTGTAGGTTAAAAAGGCGCTAAGCTGAAACTCTGTGGTTCTGTGCATTGTTTCATGTTGTTGTCAGTTTCTGTACAACTGACACCACAATGCAGTAATGACTGCATGAATCCTGCATTTGGCTTCTTCTTCAGTTACACAAGTATAGTGTCGAATGAGAAACTGCAGAATTAATGTATTGCAATATCATCAACATTTTGGGCATTTGTGGTGTGACTGTATCATATGTCGAGTGACTAGATAATAATTCCCACAACTATTTCTTTATGCTATTATTGTGGCATTAATGTTGAGAATGAGAGAAAATAATAACTATGACAAGGTTTTTATGTGCACAGGACATTTAAAAGAGATCATTATGGGGGAGGCCGTGGGAGCGGCCATGGGGGAGGCCGTGGCCTAGATGGCTGGAGGGTCAGTTTATGACTGAAGGGTTGCCAGTTCAATTCCCTGAACTGGCAGATAGTTGTTGGCTGATGTGCCCTTGAGCAAGGTAGTTGCCTGATATGGTGAGCCCACTGCTCCAAGCATGCAGTGTGTGTGATGTATGATCTAGTGAAGGGTTAAAGGTGTGTGATGCATGTGCATGTTTATGTGTGTGAAGCCCTAGTGACAAAATAAAGATTCATTCTATTCTATTCTATGCTATTCTTATGTCTAAGTTGAAACCCATGGATGGATGGATAGATGGCCAGAAGGAAGGAAGGAAGCAAGGATGGATGGATGGAAGGAAGATGGATGTGTGGATTGGTGGAAGGAAGGAAGGAAGGAAGGAAGGAAGGAAGGAAGGAGGGAGGATGAATGGATGGATGAACAGAAGGAAAATGGATGGATGGATGGACGGACGGATAGATGGATGGATGGATGGATGGATGGAAGGAGGCAAGAAAGGAATGAAGGAAGACTGGATGAATGGATGGATGGATGAACAGAAGGAAGGATGGATGGATGGATGGATGGATAGATGGATGGAAGGAAGAAAGGAAGGAAGGAAGGAAGGAGGGAGGATGGATGGATGAACAGAGGGAAGATGGATGGATAGAAGGAAGAAAGGACGGATGGATGGATGGATGGGTGGATGGATAGATGGATGGATGGAAGGAGGCAAGAAAGGAATGAAGGAAGACTGGATGAATGGATGGATGGATGGATGGATGGATGGAAGGAAGGAGGGAGGATGGATGGATGGATGAACAGAGGGAAGATGGATGGAAAGAAGGAAGAAAGGATGGATGGATGGAAGAAAGGACGGACGGCTGGCTGGCTGGTGTGCAGAACAGACCCATGTCAGGCTCCTCCCTCTTTCGTTGACCCTCTTCTTCTTCAGTGTTCTCCTCACACTCACCCTCTTCTTCTTCTTCTTCTTCTTCTTGTGAACAGGACTTTGCTGTAGAACATGTGCACTTGTCTCCTTCCCTTGTACAGAGGAAATTAACTCACAAAAGCTCGTCTGTTAAGAAAAGCTTCGCAGAATTATCCACACATTCAGAGGTCATGTTTTCTGTCTGAACAGTGATAATAATTACAGTGTCAAAATGGAAGCTTGCACAGTTCGCAAATAATTCCAGACGGTGCGAGGTAAATATTTATCGCAATAATCCTTTTTAATTGAGTCGTGCTAATTTGTAAGTGCATCTTTAATTCACTGTTGAACCTATTGCTGCTAACGACATAAACAGTCTAAAAATAGAGTTGGAGTCTGACAGTTTACATTTGGAACCAGCTGTTGGAAAATCACGTTCTTTTTGTAACTGTCACTTCAGATGCTGACGTGTCCGCGTTTATTTCCCACCCTGCCTATAGCGTTTCACAAGGCGTTTTTTTTTTTTTCCAGCGGCAGTAAAGGCCGTTATTTTAAGGCGGACATGCAGACATTAATTGTCCCTGAGAGTTTTCAAGTTAGTGCTTCATATATCTGGGTTTTATTGGTTGTTTTATATAAGGACTGTGAGAATAGACCTCCTGACATACCTCTAATCGACACAATAGCTCGTCCGCCTCCTTCTGTCATGGATCTGTAAAGAAGCTCCGTAATAAACATAGACGCTGGAGGATTGTTGAGCCGCATTATGTAAGAAATTCCCATTATGTAACAAAAGTTCAAAATGTAATAAGAATGTCACGTCATCTTGTAATAAAGCCACATTATGTAATAAACGGACGCATTTTGTAATAAACTACGTCAACGCATTATGTAGTAAATTTTTTCACATTATGTAGTAAGTTATTACAATTTGAGAAGTTTATTACAAAATGCACTTGACACATTTTTATTTTTAGGAAAATGTAATGTGCTAAATTAATCTTTAAACTGTGTGGTTAAAGTTCTGATTCCATTACCTGTAGCTCCTGTGACTAATTTCTTCTAAATTGCTCTGATATATATAATAATAATATACTATATATACTAATATATTAATTGGATTGTTATTACAAAATGAACCATGTTAATACATTTTTTTTTTATTATTTCAGGAATTTTTCAGGAAATGTTGATACTGGCACAAGTAAGAAATGATTCAATTTTGGTGGTGATCGGGGGTGGGGGGGCCCACAGGGGGGCCCCACTGATCGGCCTTGGTGGAGGTCTGCGCTCCCCGAGTGCTTTTCTTGTTTATTTTGCACATCATAAAACATCCATCCATCTTCTTCCACTTTATCCGGGGCCGGGTCGCAGGGGTAACAGTCTAAGCAGGGATGCCCAGACTTCCCTCTCCCCAGACACCTCCTCCAGCTCTTCCGGGGGGACCTCGAGGCGTTCCCAGGCCAGCCGAGAAACATCGTCTCTCCAACGTGTCCTGGGTCTTCCCCGAGGCCTCCTCCCGGTGGGACATGCCCGGAACACCTCCCCAGGGAGGCGTCCAGGAGGCATCCGAAACAGATGCCTGAGCCACCTCACCGAGCCCCTCTCGATGCGGAGGAGCAGCGGCTCTACTCCGAGCTCCTCACCCTATCCCTAAGGGTGCGCCCAGCCACCCTGCGGAGGAAACTCATTTCGACCGCTTGTATCCAGGATCTTGTCCTTTTGGTCATGACCCAAAGCTCATGACCATAGGCGAAGGTAGGAATGTAGATTGACCGGTAAATCGAGAGCTTTGCCTCTTGGCTCAGCTCCTTCTTCACTACAACTGACCGGTACAGTGACTGCATCACTGCAGACGCTGTTCCGATCCGTCTGTCAATCTCACGCTCCATCCTTCTCTCACTCGTGAACAGCAAGAGAAAATCCAAAAAAAAACAACCTTCAAACAAGTAACATCATTGTGCAGGAGAGGTTAGAAGCCAAAAAAGGCTTATGTGAATACCTCCCCGGAAATGAACAATACACAGAGAAAAAAAAAGAAAAAAACATAAAGGAAAAAGAATTAAAAATACAATATAACTGAATTAATAAACTAAAGTAAAAACAATAAAAATGCAAATCACATTACAAATCATCAAATCAAATGATATACAGCCTTACATTTTTTCATGAATTAGAGTCCTTTTCAGCTGCTTTTTAAACAATGATAAAGAAGATGTTGATTGAAGTTTAGGTCGTAGATTATTCCACAGATTTGGTCCATCAAATCTCATGAAATAACAAAAACTACTAAAACAAGATTGTGGTGGGCGGTGGTCCACCAAATTAGTTACCGTGGAAACATCGTCATCTTCTACAACATTGATTCACCAGTAAAACCCATGGAGTTGGATCAATGACAGTGGATGGACACACTTGTTTTATGTTTAGTTAAAGATATATTTTACATAAAAAGAAACTTTTTCTTCAGTTTTGTTTGTTTCTGATACATTAACCTTCAATTTTTTTAAGCTTTCATGAACATTTACATGATCAGTGAATTAAATATAGGAAAAAACGTTATTTTTACAGAAAACAACTAAATACAGAGGACAATATTACAGGAAATGGTGATAAATCGCTTAAGAAAGGTAAAATCAAGAGAAAGATTCATTCGGAAATGGCTACTAAAGTAGCGCTGGGTCTTTATGGGTTAAGCTACAAACAAACAAACAACAAAAAAAAAAATTAATAAAAATCAATGTTGCTTCTGAAAGTCTTCTGAAAGCATTTTTGTCTAAAAAAAAAAATTGCTTTTAACATTTCATAAACGGTAAACATTGCAAGGTCGGTAAACATTGTATGAATGAACAAAAGAAGTGAAAGAATTCTGAAACTTATGGTATTTAACAAAGAATTTCTTTTTGTAAAATTCCGCATTTGCAACAGTCTAATTCATTCTACATTACTGTGGCAGCTCAACCTAATGTTCCCTCCTTGGTATTTCTGAAGCGACTTTACTTTGTCAGCCACAGGTGGTGGTCGATTAACAATTTTATCTTTTGTTGTCTTCAGATGGACTCAGATGGAGGTTTCACAGCGCTGTGCTCAGTGAAGAGACAAGACAATCAAATGGAAATCTCACCATCTTACTTTGCCTTTAACTCACACATTCTTACAACACGTCTTTGCTTCAACTAGTGACAATACTCAGTTCATCCATGTTGTATACATTGTACATCATTGAATGGGACCAAATGATATGTCATCAAGTTGTAAGCTAGGATATAATTAATGCAGTCATTGTTACACAGCATGACAGTGTGGTATGTGTTTTTGCGATGTATTTGAAGACAATTTGCGGAAGAGTCAGTTCGTTATTACTAATTTCCCATTCAACATTCTACACTGCAAAAAAAAGAATATCTGACTTGTATTTGGAATATTTAGCTTGAAGACCATTTTTTAGATTTATTTACTTACTGAAGTGTAATCTTGTTAAGATTATTTGACTTGTTCCAAGAATTTTCATCTTGCGCTACCCCACTTAGGTATTACAACAAATTTTTAAGCAATATTTATAACAAAACAAGCTCCATTTTTGGGAGATGAGTATGGCGGATACAGTAACTCTGAACCCTCAAGAATTTTTACTTGTTTTTTGCAGTTTTGCCGATACAGTTGTCCTTCACTATAACGCGGTTCACCTTTCACGGCCTCGCTGTTTTGTGGATTTTTTTAGTGCAATTTTGCATGCTTTTTTTTTACAGTATATGAACGCGCATTGTGTTCTGCGTCCTGGTTGGCTAAGGGAGAACCCGTGCAATGTATTCTGCGTCCTGATTGGCTAAGGGACTGTAGACCATTGTCGATCAATCTCCTCCGTGCCGTGTCTCCTGTACAGTACAGAATGCGTTCTTCTTGCCAAATTTACATAAATGTTCGATCGCTAGCAGTGTGACTCTGAAGTGCTGTATGTTTGCAAGTTTTCTCCCCGACAAAACCCACAATGTCGACGAAACGTTCTGCACCGACAGAGCACCAGCGGTCACACCCAAAAAGCAGAGGAAGATGCTAACCATCGCACAAAAAGTTGGACTTCTGGACATGCTGAAGGAAGGTAGAAGTTACGCGGCTGTGGGGCGCCATTACAGAATACAGTAATTGTAAAAAATAAAGCTGACTACTTCGCAGATTTCACCTATTGCGGGTTATTTTTAGAACGTAACTCTCGCAATAAACGAGGGACCACTGTACATTTATATCTGTTGAATCAATACATCTTCATATGGGTGAAGACATTCCAACCTGATTTTCGGCGGTCAGACGTCGAAGTGTAGTCTGGTGAGGTCAGTGACATGAGTCTGTTTGGTGTGTTCCATGCGATCGGTCGTCATGAATGCTGTTGGTATTCTTTTCAGCCGATCCAATGTGTAATCGGCCACTACCCGTCGTTCAGTTGGACCAATCTGATTGGTGGAGGGATAGCTCTTTACTAGCGAATCAGTGAAGGAGAAGACCGGAATCTTTCTTCTTCTACAAGAAGAAACCAGAGAGCTGACAACGCCAGTATCTTCTCATTACTAACCATCTGTTCAACGAGTACAACAATCCTTCTTGACTATTCAACACTCTCTGCAGACGACAGCGATCTCTGTGTTTTGTTCTACAGCAGGGGTGTCAAACTCATTTTAGTTCAGGGGCCACATTCAGCCCAATTTGATCTGCAGTGGGCCGGACCAGTAAAATAATAACAGTAAAAAAAGTAAAATTCTATTATGATCAGGTTTAGAAAGTTTCCTTAAAAATCTGAATAACATGAACAACTTGAATTGTCTTAAGAAAAACAAGTGCAATTTTAACAATATTATGCCTCGTTTTATCAGTTTATCATTTACACTTGTGCATTACAATCACACAAAACATTTATTACCAAGCAGAATATTGGTAAAATTGCATTTACTTTACTTGAAACATTTCCATTTGTTCATATTTATTCAAGTTATTCACATTTTTTGTAAATGTATAATTTGGTAATGTAAACATTTTTCATGTAATTTTACTTTTTTTTACACCAAAAAACAAAGAGCAAATTTGGGGTTGTCATTATTTATAGGTTATTATGATAATATTTTACTGGTCTGACCCACTTGAAATCTAATTGGACTGTATGTGTCTGTATACGGAACCTGAATTAAAATGATTTTTACACCATTGATTGTTAATATCTTCAGAGTAATTTTTGCAATTTTTCCACAAATTCATCCCACGGGCCGGATTGGACCCTTTGGTGGGCCGGTTTTGGCCCCCGGGCTGCATGTTTGACACCCCTGGTCTACAGAGATGTTCCGTCAATTCCAGTTTTGTTTTTTTGGGGGGGCCACAATACAGATTAGCGCTGTCTGCTGTTGTGGAAACATTACGTCTTGTGTAAGTGTAGAATGTACACTCAAGTCGGTCGTCGATTTTGTGTGTTCTTCGCACTTTTTGACTGTGTTGGGGAGGCGGGAGCTGACTCATCAGTCAAGCTACCTTTTCTGGTGATGATTGGCAGTCGATTTGGTGTCTTCGCCTTAAGACCGTATATGTATACTGGGGCGTTGATAAGTGGGGGTAAACATGACAAATTCATGGGACCCAGCATTTGTGGGGGGCCCATAGAGCAGTGGAGGGGGTCCAGTGGATACAGGTTAGAAGTTGTGAAAATTTTGTGTAAGATCTGCTGTATCAGAGAGGCATAGAAGTCAGGAGTTGGACGTTGAAAGCATGTTAAGTTTCAGTTTTGTTTCACGCTAGCCTAAGTGTCGTTATGTACGGACCACACCCCTCACTTTCATATATACCCCGCCCCTCCTCCCCAGTCCAACAGATTGATAAGATGGTGAATTTATGAACAGTCTACAATGTTTATGTTTTCATGGGGCCCAGAATTAGTAGCAGCGCCCCTATATGTATATATACCATAATTTAAAAAAAAAAATCTAACAATGAAGACTTGAAACAAGTATATTTGTCTTAAAATAAGAATGTTAGTATTCTATAATCCTTAGTTAATACAGTATTTTCTTATTTTAAGAAAACTTCATAAGTGCAATTTTCTTACTGCACTGGCAGATAATTTTACTTGTAATACGGCATTTTAATCCAATAAAGAGTTTCATTTTCTTAGTTTTTTATAGGGCTTTTTTGCACTGAAATCAGCATATTTATAAAGCCTCCTCTTTTTGATATATACTCATTTGCAACATTAAATTAACTTGAATGGTCTATTTTATAAATGCCGCACTTCTTTCTCCATTTCAAAATAAAAGCCCTGTAGCGTTTCAGTGAATAGAAACCATTCATTGCTCATCAGAACTGTCATTGTGTAAATGTATTCCTGTTGTGTTCGTCAGTTTCTACAAACCTCAAAAAAAAAAAAAAAAAAAAAAGTAAGGTACACACACACCTGCAGTGACTAACATTGGACAATAGAAGTTCAGATGAGTGAACTGTAAGAAAATGTTAAAAATTAATTAAAAAAACATATGTATATGGCCAAAATACAAAACCTCCTATCTGAAAAAATCAATTTTTTCAGGAAACACAAAAAACGTGGATCCTGGAGGATTCTGTTGGGTTTCTGTAAATTGGCTTAGAGTCTGGTTTTGACCAACTCTATATGTAAAGTGTCATGAGGTAACTTTTGTTATGATTTGGTGCTATATAAATAAAATTTTATTGATTGATTGATGGTTTAGTTTTATTATAGTATGGTCTTTGTTGTTGTTGTCAGGTGACCTTCATGTCATAAGAAAGGGCGGGATTATCTTACAGATAGACTGAAAATGTGGAGTCATCCTTGTTCTCACCATTTAATGTGAAAACTCAAAATCTAAAAATTTGCAGATAGGAGGTTTTGTTTTTTGGCCATCGAATATATATTATTGAACACAATAAATTAATCTTGTAAAAATGAACATTGTGCCTCACTGGCAGTTCATTACATGACAGGCACCATAACTTTTTCTTTATTAGTTTTTACCCGACAGACATATTTGTTTCCGCTGACCTCGACTGCGAACCACGACCTGTAATTGATTTGGTTTTATTCGAGGAAATATGGTATTAATATGTGCATTAGAGAATAGCTGCAGTTCAAACATATTGGTTTCATTCATTAAGTGTTAGTTACTCTCTATTATACGATTCAGTCTGGATAAATGCCCAGAGCAGGTTATGGTCAGGATACCAGATCAAATTATATAATAGCGCTGTCTTCTGATCATGACGACCAATCAGTGCTGCTGGAGGATCGGGTGAACCACAGTGCATAGTTGGAAAAAAAAAAAAAGAAAAAAAAAGAAAGGAGAAGATAAAAAGTCAGTGAGAGGCTCTGTGAAGACTTTTATAGAATATCTAAACCTTCGGCTTTCTTTTGTACTGATATATAATCTTCAAACAGAAAGTTATAGAAGCACTAAAGCACTGGACTTGTTTGTCTTATGATATTTGACAGTAAGCCAACTTTAAGCTTTGAGTTTTGTTTTGATATTTAGTCTTTACTTGTTCCAATTCAAAGTTAAACTGAACAAATGTCTCAGACGCCATAAGAATATGTATGAAAACACATTATTTTAGCCTAAAAACGATGTGATATTGATACGAATATTAAGCCATAAAGACCCACCGCTACTTTTGTGTTAGTTCTCAAATTAATTTTTCATTTATCATTTATCATAATATTATCATCTCTATTTTCCATTTTTTCAGTGAAAATCTGGTATTTCCTTATATTTATTTGACCGATCATGTACTTTAATCAATACGCTGAGATTACGTTTGAGGGATGTTACAACAAAAACAGAGAAAACTCAAGAAAACTTTACTTTTGCAATAAAATCTAATATTAACTGAACATAAACCAAGTTAATGTTATAGATCGCAGGTGTCAAACATGCGGCCCGTGGGCCAAAACCGGCCCGCCAAAGGGTCCAATGCGGCCTGTGGGATGAATTTGTGAAATGCAAAATTTACACTGAAGTCATTAACGATCAATGATGTTAAAATCATTTTAGGTCAGTTCAATCTAAAGTGGATCAGACCAGTAAAATAATATCATAATAACCTATAAATAAAGAAAACCTCAAATTTCCTTCTTTGTTTTAGTGTAAAAAAGGTAAAATTACGCAAATATTTACATTTACAGACTAAACTTTTACAAAAAAAAATGTGAACAACCTGAAATGTCTTAAGAGAAGTATGTGAAATTTTACCAACATTTTGCCTTTTACTAAATGTTTTGTGTATTTGTAGACCCACTGTGATCTGTAAGCTGTGATGTACATGTGTAAATGATAAACTACGGTGTAATATTCTTAAAATTGTACTTATTTTTCTTAAGAATTTTCAGGTTCATATTTGTTTGTGTTGTGTTCGAGTACAGTTCGTAATGTAAACATTTTCATTACGGAATTTGACTTTTTTCACTCAAAAATATAAGAAAAAACTTTGGAGTTGATATTATTTATAAGTTCTTATCCTATTATTTATATTATTTTACTGGTCTGGCCCACTTTATATCATATTAGTCTGTATGTGGCCCCTGAACTAAAATGAGTTTGACACCCCTGCTGTAGATGATGGTGTTTCCATGTTCACTACGGAGCCTCTGAACGTCCAAATGGGTCATATCCGATGACCATGAAAAGATGAAAAAACTGCATTTTACATGTACAGGGGTTGGACAAAATAATGGAAACACCTTCACCTCAAGATGATAATGCCCTAATCCATACAGCTAGAACTGTTAAAGAATGGCATGAGGAACATTCTAATGAAGTTGAGCATCTCGTATGGCCGGCACAGTCCCCAGACCTCAACATTATTGAGCATTTATGGTCAGTTTTAGAGATTCAAGTAAGACGTCGATTTCCACCGCCATCGTCTCTAAAAGAGTTGGAGGGTATTCTAACTGAAGAATGGCTTAAAATTCCTTTGGAAACAATTCACAAGTTGTATGAATCAATACCTCGGAGAATTGAGGCTGTAATTGCCGCAAAAGGCGGACCTACACCATATTAAATTATATTTTGTTGATTTTTTAAGGTGTTTCCATTATTTTGTCCAACCCCTGTATTTTACATGATAGGATTAGTAGCTCTAAACATTTTAGATCAGTCGATGCTTTTGGACACGGGTGTATATTTGGGTCTTTATGGGTTAACAGTCACTGGGTTGCATTTTTTATTTTTTCAGACTCCGCTTTATTGTCATTTGATCAATCGTACGTGATAGGATGAAATATATTTACCCAAGTCTTGGTTTGTAGCATAGAAGATAAAAGGATAAAACAGAAAATTAACTGTATAAAACAGGGGGGTCTAACTCATTTTAGTTCAGGGGCTACAGTCAACCCAATTTGATCTCAAGTGGGCCGGACCATTAAAATAAGAGCACAAAAGCCTATAAATAATGAAAAATCCAACTTTTTCCTCTCTGTTTTAGTGCAATAGAATAACTTATGAATAACTTAATATCTTAGAAATTCTGAAAATATGTATATTAACAAACTAGCCTTTCAATGCAGATCATTTTACTTGAAATAAGACATTTTAACCTCAATTTAAGTTCAATTTTCTTAATTTTGTACAGGCTTTTTTCAAGATTCAAGAAATTTATTTGCCATTTGTGCATATACACATAGGAACTCTTATGTGGTCGTTCAGACTGTCAGATAAAGACATAATTCTATTAAAAAAAGGCACATCTATAAATATATGTATTAAAAAAAACTGCATTAAACCCTTATATAAAAAGGGGAAGATGAGATCATTGTGTATTGCACTGACCCAGGAGGCAATAAAATCCACTGCAAGGAGGTACTGAGCTCATATACATATATATACATATACAGTCGGAGAAAAAATTATTAGACCATCAAAAGTCATCAAAAACAATGGTTATACAATCAAGTACTAACTCCTGTGTGTATCATGTGACTAAAACAGAATGAAAAGAAAACATGGAATGTCTAAAAGCACTGTTTTTGTCAATACAATGCCATAGATATTGGTGTAAGAACTGAAGTGATTTTAGTTATTATCAAAAAAAACAGAAAATGTCTAGATATCAGCTCTGAAATTAAACTACTATGAGCTATTTTGTTGTTATCACTATATTTGTCCAAACAAATGCACCTTTAGTTGTACCAGGCATTAAAATGAACATGAAATTGAAGAAAACAAGGGGTGGTCTAATAATTTATTCCGCGACTGTATACACTGCAAAAATCAAAATCTTACCAAGTGTATTTTTTTTTCCATTTCTAGTCAAAATATCTCATCACACTTAAAATAAGACATAATCACCTAAAGAGTAACTTTTCAGTGAGATATAAGAACTTATTTTTAGACAATAGATCTTGAAAATCTTATTTCAAGGAATCTTATCAAGATAATTTTTATTTGTTCCATTGGCAGATTTTTTTTGCTCAAAAAAATCTTGAATTAAGCAACAAAAAAAAAAACAAAAACAAAAAAAACCTGCCAATGGAACAAGTGAAAATTATCTTGGTAAGATTTCTTGAAATATAATTTTTAAGATCTATTGTCTAAAAATAGGTTCTTGTATCTCAATGAAAAGTTACTCTTTAGTAAGATTTTGATTTTTGCAGTGTATATACACATACATATTTTTCCATGTACGTATATACACACATACACATGCATATGTCGAGGCCCAAAATGGAATCTGGCCCGATTCAGAATCGGGCCGACCCAGAATGGAATTCTATTCTAGGCCGGCCTAGAATGGAATCCTGTTGCTATAATGTTATTTTTATACCATGTTTAATGCAAATGATCTAAATTATTACAAAAATCAATACATGGAATTTGCAAATATGTGAAAAAAAATGAAACAAACATTTTAATTGTAAACTATAATACACTTTATTTACAAATAGAACCTAGTGGTACTCCTCACCAATATATGGTACAGTGAAATCGACTGAAATTGACAATAGTTACTCAAGGTATGTAAGACTGAAAATGTAAAATTATGACAAATTATGGAATTATGGATCATTTGCATTAAACATGGTATAAAAATAACATTATAGCAGCAGGATTCCATTCTAGGCCGGCCTAGAATAGAATTCCATTCTGGGCCGGCCCAATTCTGAATTGGGCCAGATTCTGTTTTGGGCCTCGACACATACATATCCATACATACATCATATTGCACTATGCCCACTTTTTGCAGTGTAAGACTTGAACTCAGTCAGCTCTTAGAAAAACTGCATGCTGTAAATATCACAATAGAAGTTCCAGTAACTAGCACAAACAAAGTGCAATCAGCTTACAATAAACTGGAGTCTCTTTCGCTTTCTTTCTCTTTGCTGAGTCTTGGCTCGGAGCTGAACTGACATGGCTAAGTACAAATCGGTAGTAACTGGAATGGCGGGGCAGAGCAGCGGGCATACAAACGAATCAGCAGTTGCAGCAATGATGAGTTGACTGTTTGAAAGACTGATGCACCCTGGAACATGTCCAAGCTTATAAAAATATATATATATATATATATATATATATCGCAATTTATTTATTACTCTCATTTATTGCTGCGTTTAATCGCTCCTGTCTAGACCAAATAAATATTTAAAAGAGAAGAGTGGACGTCAGCTGCTACCAGTGCTTTTAAAGTAGAATTACCACTCAGTTTAAGAGGTAACAAATGTGGGCCGGGGAGAGTCAACTTAATAATTTTTGACATATTAAGGTTCCACTGCGTCATGTAAATGCAGGCTCTAGGATAAGAGGAGGAGGGTGATGGGTGTCGACTGAATCCTGATACACCTCAAGGAGTCAATATAAGGAATAATATGTGATCTAAAATAACTGTAAATACTATAGTCCTCCTATAAAAATGAGAAATACGTATTATTAACCCTTTCATGCACGAATTATGAGAAGCTTAATCAAATTTTTTTCCTGAGTGTTTTTATTCCTCTTTAGGCATGAAAAAAACAATGTGATAGAAAATTTTCTTCCGAAAAATAAATAATAAATAAATAAATAAAATTTAAAAAAAATAATAAATAAAAATGTAAAAATACATTTAAAAATGTAATAATGACAAAAAAATTCTCATGAATCTATTTTTCATGAAGTTGCAAAAATATCCACTCAGCTGGACACCACACGTTTAATTTTTGACGCACAGAAACATGTATTTACTGATACATTGTGTGAAAACTGTGGGGAAGGCTTGTGATTCTGGGGGTTTATCCTCAGGAGAGATCTACATAATGTTACCAATTCATGTCAGAAAAGACATGTAGTCTCTTAAAACTTTAAAAAAGATATGTGTAAAGAAAAAACAAAAACAAAAAAACAATGAAAAGAACAACAAAATCCATGAATATACAAGAGAACAGCTGTAGAATAGCTGTCCACTGTAGTGACCACTACGCACGAAAGGGTTAATAAGGCCGGTTACTGTGAACATACTAAGGCACAGGTGTCAAACATGCGGCCTGGGGGCCAAAACCGGCCCGCCAAAGGGTCCAATCCGACCCCTCAGATGAATTTGTGAAATGCAAATATTATAAGGAAGATATTAATAATCAAGGATGTGAAAATCATTTTAGGTCAATTTGATCTAAAGTGGGTCAGACCAGTAAAATACTATCATGACAACCTGTAAATAATGAAAAATGCTAATTTTTTTTATCTTTGTTTTAGTGTAAAAAAAAAAAGTAAAATTACACAAAAATGTTCATATTTACAGACTATCCTTTTACAAAAAATGTGAATAACCTGAACAAATATGAAAAATATGAAATGACTTAAGAGACGTTTACAGAATTGTACCAGTATTCTGCATGTTACCAAATATTTTGTGTATTTGTAGATCCACTGTGATCTGTAAGTTATGATGCACATGTATAAATGATAAACTGAGGTGTAATATTGTTAAAATTGCACTTATTTTTCTTAAGAATTTTCAGGTTGTTCATATTTGATCATGTTATGTTCGCTTACAGTTTGTAGATGTAAACATTTTCATTATGGAATTTTCCTTTTATAACTCAAAAACAAAGAGAAAACTTTGGAGTTGACATTATTTATAAGTTTTTATCCTATTATTTATATCATTTTACTGGTCCGGCCCACTTTAGGTCATATTAGGCTGTATGTGGCCCCTGAACTAAAATGAGTTTGACACCCCTGTACTAAGGAATTGTTTATGAAACCACATATTATAAATTTAATGATTTGGTTTACTATAAAATAATGCAAATAATGTATAAAGCTAAATTAAAGTTATTCCCTGTCTGTGTACAAAGGTTCTTCTCAACATGTGAGTCTAAATAGGATTTGCGAGATGTTTGTAAATTTGTCATACAAAAGCTAAAAAAGAGACTAAAAGAGGATTTAAGAATGTGTAGCTCATTTTTGATATTTAAAAAAAAATGGTACGTGGGGCAATCTTTAAAGGATATAATTATACACATCCATAATAAGTAATAAGTAAATAATTTATTTTCGACTCTACATTAAATAACCATTAATTTGGTTAGTTATGTTTTACATTTTTCTGGTTTAGTTTCACTTTTTTATGTTTTTGCTCGTTTGTTTGGTTGTATTCATTGTTGTTTTTTCTTTATCCTATATTTAACGCTGGGTAACTGAATTTGTTCTGTAGGACACAGTGGCGGCTGCTCGTCTTTCAGAGAGGGGAAGCTCATTGTCGGCTTACATCAAAAAAAATTATCAAGTTATTTAAACATAAATTCAGCCCTCCGTTCCTTGTGATTTGTATATTTGTGTATTTACAGCGCAAGAAATGAACAAGTAATTTCATAGTGGTTTCTCTCTCTATTAAACTGAACTCTGTTAAGTAAAGGACTAGATCTCAAAATAGCTGTCAATCAAACCAGATTCAGCCTTTCAACAGATCCTCCAATCAACACGTGGAAGCTCAGCGTCCAGCCCAGCTGAGCTCCGCCCACAGCTCTATTCACCCCCAGAGATGCTGAGCATCCGGGGGCGGGACAACATCGTGGCATTTATCCAATTATCGTCCAGTTTTGAGGCAATGAAAAAAACTGTTCCACTCAGTCCCATTGAAGTGCATGGATGCTGAGCGTCTACGGGCAAATGCACTGAGCAGAGATCCTATGAGAAAACAGCGCAACGGGAATGGATGAGAAGTGAACAACATCGCGTTGTGACAGTTTGAGTTTGATGCTTTCATTTATTTAATTTATATTATTTTATTATATTGATTTTTAGGGGTGCCAGTCAGGTCTCTCTCCTGACATTTTAGATGTGAAGTTGGTCAGTTTAATTTCAGTCAGTTATTTCGTTTTTGTCTGTCTGTTATCACTCAAACGCCACAAAGGATGCGGGTCTTAATTAAACCCACACCCTACACATTAAATGACAAAAAAAAAGAAAACACACCTTTAAACCATTTAAAATTCAAAATCATGTATTAAACAATGATTATATAGAAAAAACTCAAATTCAAGACCACAGTTGCCCCCCCCCAAAGTCCAAACTCAACAAAATCCACCAACCAAGCAAAAATTCTAACTTAAATTTTCCACCATTTATCAGTCTCTTGAAAGGAGAAAGTAACAAAAAAAAAACAAACAGTTCAGTCCATTTAAACAAAAAAATTCCACTTGGGGTTTTTAGTTCTTCAAAAAGAGGGGGAAAAAATAATTCAGTTCATTTCAGTTTGCTAGTAAAAAAAAAAAAAAAGAAAAAAAAAAGAAAAAAGAGCACTGTTCCATTCAGTCAGTCCAGTCCAGTCAGTTGGTAATCCATTCTGGGTTATTGCTGCCGGTTTGCTGGGATGAGAGGGTGACTGTCTTGCTGCAGTGGGCCGGATGGTTGTGATGTACCAGAGAGAGAAACGGATGGAGATGAATAGAGTTGTTAACGGGATTAACTGCCGTACTTTTTGTCTCTTCTAACGAGCTGTTGTTCCGACGCTTCCGTGCCGACTTCACCACAAACGATGCGGATATGGGGGGGGGGTATTTAAAAACTGCCACCAAATTCGAGCGAATGAGGTGACGACGCAGTTGTGATGATTTCCGGGGTGGATCCGGAAACGAACAGGTATATTACGGGAGTGTGTGTGTGTTTGCTGCAACTATCCAAGCTGTCGCAGCGTCCACTGATTTGTGATAAAGCTGATTCTGAACAAACTCGTCTGTGAGATGAACGTGTTCTAACACATTTGGAGTCAATGAAATGTCACTACAACTGTACATATTTAACCATTTAATTTTCATAATTTTAGGGGAAGTCGAGCTTCCCTTGCAGTCTATGAGAAATCGCCTCTGGTAGGACAGGCATTAATATAAACATTCTGCTTCTGCCTGTGCCTTTTCAGTCTCTAATCTGTTGGTAATGTTTGTAGTTTTGACACTGATTATATTACGTGATTACTGAATAAAGAATTTCACCATCATCGTATTATTCCGGGAGGGTGTGTTTGTATGAGGGTTTTTAGATTCAACATGTGAGACAACTGCATCCAGCATCTAGTTTATATCGGATTCTTTTGTTGGAGTTTTATATAAGTGACATTGTCTTGGCACTGTCTGATTTCAATGAAAGAAATGTCAGCCGTAATGAAAAAATACTGACCTGATAAATGTGAAACTTTGACTGTATACTTAGAAATGTCATTCATATGCTTAGAATATAAACCAGAAAAGAAACCACTGACAAACTCATTTCAGTTCATCCAGGAGCAGCCGTCCTTCCACATTATATACTGTGGTATTGTGTTTCAACCGGCAGAAACCAAGACCTGATAACCATTTTTATGTTTCTGTTAAAGCACTCACAGCACTTTACTACAAAGAAAGTCCAAGTCCTGTTTAAAAGACTGTGTCAAATACAGTATCATGTAATGAGATGTTCCATTCCATAAAGGACATTTGTCTAATTTATCAGTTATATGTTCAAGGTTCTGTGTATTAACCCATAAAGAACCAGTGCCACCATAGATAGATAGATAGATAGATAGATAGATAGATAGATAGAAGGATGAGTGGGTGGATGGATGAATGGAAGGAAGGATGGATGGAAGGAAGGGAGGTAGGATGGATGGATGGAAGAAAGAAGGGAGGATGATGGATGGATGGATGGATGGATGGAAGGAAGGATAAATATAGATAGATGGACAGATAGATAGATGACTGGAAGGAAGGAAGGAAGGAAGGAAGGAAGGATGGATGGATGGATGACTGGAAGGGTGGATGGAAGGAAGGATGGAAGGAAGGATAAATAGATATAGATAGATGGATGACTGGAAGGAAGGATGGACGGATGGAAGGAAGGAAGGAAGAACGGATTGATGGATGGATGGATGCAAGGAAGGATGGATGGATGGATGGATGGATGGAGGGAAGGATGGATGGATGGATGGATGGATGGAGGGAAGGAAGGAAGGATGGTTGGATGAATGGAAGGATAGACAGATAGATAGATAGATAGATAGATAGATAGATAGATAGATAGATAGATAGATAGATAGATAGATAGATAGATAGATAGATAGATAGATAGATTTCCAGGTCAGGTAGAACAGGTCTCAGATGCGTTCCAGTCTCAGTGTCCTCACACAGAACCATCCTCTGAAACTCCACACACCCTCCACCTTGGTGACTCCAGGGGACATCTAATCTGACAGACGTCCACCAATGTCACTGATCATTTCTTCCAGCTCAGAGATGACTTGGCAATCTTTCCTAAAACAAACGCATCCTAATTCATACCTGAGCCAGCGTTCAGCTAAAGACAGTGGCAACACGCCAGGGGCAATTTAAGCAATCTTTTTAATGTATCTCACACTGGACGACCTTCACACGGCGCCATCATGCAATTCACTTTGGCTCAGTTGTTTTATTCTGCGCAGACAGTGGTGTTATCTTATTACTGGAAGTGATGCTTCATTAGGCCATATAAGTGTTTCTGATCAACGTGCATTGCATTCCTCCTGAAGCGTACCGTGTGGCAGATGTTTCCACAAGTCAAATTTACTAATTTACCTAAACACACAACGACATGCATGTAAACTAGAGCTGCGCAATGTATCGTTTGAGCATCAAAATCGCAATGTACGGGTGCGCAATAGTCGCATCGCGGGTCCTGCAATGTAGGAGGCAAATGAACTCTACATGTTCTCATCTAAATTCAAGGGTACCTGACACGCACTACACGCTACGATCCACCAATCGCAACGTTCTTAATCAGTTTGGAGTAGGGATGAGAACTGATAAGAATTTAACGATTCTGATTCCATTATCGATTCTGCTTTTTGATACGATTCCTTATTGATTCTCTTATCGATTGTCATTGGGTGAAGGAATAAAAGAGTACAAATGGGTTTGTTTGCATTAACTGTGTTTTATATTTCCATCTCTGCAAAGAAAATATAGCATATACAGTATGCTCAAATAATAAGAACAGATGATGCTGGGCCGGTTTGGGGGGGGGGGGGGGGGGGGTAGTTGACAGCAGAGGCGATTTCTCATAGACTGCAAGGGAAGGTCAGCTTCCCCTAAAATTACAAAAATTAAATGGTTAAATATGTACGGTTGTGTTGACATTTCATTGACTACAAATGTGTTAGAACGCGTTCATCTCACAGACGAGTTCGTTCAGAATCAACTTTATCACAAATCAACAGACTCGATGTTGTTCACTTCTCATACATTCCCGTTGCGCTGTTTTCTCATTCGATCTCTGCTCAGTGCATTTGCCTGTAGACACTCAGCGTCCATGCACTTCAATGGGACTGAGTGGAACAGTTTTTTTCATTGCCTCAAAACTGGACGGTAATTGGATAAATGGCACGATGTTGTCCCGCCCCCGGATGCTCGGCGTCTCTGGGGGTGAATGGAGCTGTGGGCGGAGCTCGGCCGGGCTGGACGCCAGGTTGGTTGTAATGGTTTTCCCGTAAAGTTGCTAACAAACACACAAACAAACAAACACACAAAGCAAAGTGACCACAATACCTCATGGTGGAGGTAAAAATGAGCAACGAACAAGAGAAAATCATCATAAACAAAGACTTGTTGCCAAAAAGAAAAGCAATGTCAGTTATCTGGAATTATTTCAGCTACAAGAAGGATGATACTGAAGCATGTGTTCTGTGTCGACAGTGCCTTCCACCTGTTGCTGCAACAAGAGGAAACACAACTAATTATTTTGACCATTTATGTAATTTAGTTACTATATACGCCTGAGTGTTTTTACATATCGCAATATACACTACAAACAAAAAGTTCAGGATATTTTTAATTTTTGGGGTATTTTTTCAGTTGGGATTCTTGCACAATGCTTTTTTGTGTGTTAACTGAATTGAAACACATTTTTTTAATGACCAGACATAGTTTTATTTACAAATTTCAAAAAAGACAAAAAAAAAAAAAAAAACCTTAACTTTTTATTTGTCGTATATGTTGCAGGGTTAAAAAAAATTGCTGTATCAGTTTTTTCCAATATCGTGCAGCCCTAATGTAAACACAGGGCACATCGCGATCCAGCCTCCGCAGTGCTTCGAGATGCACAGTGCAGTATGTTGACACACACGGTTCCTAACGAATGCATGGATCGGACTAATTAATGGCCCCTTCAGAATAACTGCTGATACTTAATATATCATTGTGATTATGGCAGGACATTAGGCAGCTCGAGTACCTGTTCTTCCATCAGGTCATGACGGCGGCTGTTTATCTGCTTTGTTCAACACAGAAATGGAATACATGACGAATTTCAGCACCGGCTACCGGGTCGCAGATATCACATTTTGCATTTTAAAGGCAAAGACAAAGCAGTTTATTTCTTTGTCAGCTACCATATGCAAACCTTTACCGGATAAATGCCTGATATTAACATTCGTTTGACCTCTTTATAACAGCATTTGCATTTGTTAGATTCTAAAACAGGGGGATTTGAGCCAACTTTTTGACATACTGCAGCAAAACAACAAAAAGCTTTTTTATTTCTGTAGCAAGACAGATTTCAGTGATAATATTCTTTTGGTGGCAGCTTTTTTCAGTTAAAAGAGTGATTATTTGCTTTTTTTTTTTTAAAGGAATTATGCATTTTAAAACATATCCCTGTGGTCTACATAAACTGTAAATGCTCTGCTTGGGTCTGAATTCTTCATTAATTCAACTCCACAGGTCCATCTTCAACCCTTTTTCTGAGTAATGACACCAGAAAGGTTGTTTTGAGCGCTGGCCCTTTAAATGCAAATGAGTCACTCCATGCCCCGCCCCCTCCAGGTTGTTGGCTGTGCTGCTCTCTTCTGTTCAACCAACAACTGAACATTTTAGGTAATCAGCTCGAAGTTTGGACACATTTTCAGTATGGACTACAACCACTGCTGCTGATAAACAATTATGTCGCACTTGGAGAAATGTTCATAGGAAGTCTTGACCTTATATGTGCAAATGTCGTGATGTAACTAGTTATAGATGTAACAAATTAAAACAGGTTGTAGAAATCCACTCCATTTTTGCCAAAATAAGTATAAAGATAGCTTTGCAGCACCTGGAGGGTTCAAATTCAAATGTTTGGAACTATTTGCGTCCCCAAATACACAAATAAATGAACCAAAGACTAATAAAAGTGGGTTTAGCAAAATATGATCCCTTTAAAGAACTGTGGAGGGCATATTTTGAAGATATCTGTATTTTTAGAATGTGTAGAGGAAGCTGTTACCTGATTCTCATGTCATATTTCTTTTAGTTTCACCACTAAAACCAAATTAATCAGATTTTTAATGGATTATCACAAAATTTGTTACACAACTTCGTGCTATTTCAGTGATGAGAATCAAGTTTGTGTCATATTTTAACACATTCTTGTCAGCCGTACTCAGCAGTACTTAGAAGGTTAGAGGGATTATAGAGTAAACAATTTTTTTTTTGTTTGTTTTTACCATTGTTGGTATGTAATTATTATCATGTAAATTGACGGTTAACTGTTACCTGTGGTAACACCACCAGTAATGCACTTTGTTTCCGTTTTTTTTTTTTTAATTTTTTTTTTTTTTACACAGATTTTGGTTATGCGATGTAAATACTGTCAAATTAGTTTATTCTAATTTGGTATAGGCCTGTTTTTGTTCTATTTTGTGCATTGTGCTGGCTTGAAGTTAAAGGACAGGAGTGAGTATTCAAAACAGGGGTGTCCAAACTTTTTTTAAAGAGGGCCAGATCTGATAATGTGGACATTGCCAGGGGCCAGTGGTCCCTTCGGACATTTTTTAAACAGTAAAAATTACATATAAAAGCGCTATTCTACAACAATTTTATTTTCATTGTCACAATATCATTTTTTTGAATGGCAATGTAACCAAATCTAAGCCACTCAGGTGTGAACAAATTTAAAAAAAAACAAAAAAAAAAACATTTCTGCCTTCCTTTCACATCTGGAGTCAGATAACATAGAACAAACTGTGTGGAGTATCTTAAACGTCCAAGAAGTTGATAAAAATCTTAATCCCACATTCATTTTAAACATGACTTATATGAGTAATCATTACTCATATATTACTCAGTAATGCAAAGTCTATTAACATTTAAGATGTAAACATATGACTCTTACTCTTGTCTTTCACAAAATCATTCAGAAAGTAATATTTTGTGTCACATCTACAAGTACACAACACCAGCAGTTAGAGGCAACTAACCTGGCAACTTGGTAGCCTGCCCTGGTGGTGAATTCATTGAACTCAGGTTCACATGAAGAGTCACTGTTGTGAGTTTAAAGCAGCTGGAATTTGCTTCACTTTTTCAGAACGCTCACTCCCTGCTAGCTTGTCGTATGCGTTAGCATGTTTTGTCTGCTCGTGTCTCTTTTATATTGAATTCCTTAAAGGATTCCTTAAGGCAACAGTCTCTTGACAAATTAGGCAAACACAATCGCCTCGATTTTCAGTGAAAAAAAATTGTAATTCCCATCTCTCCTGGAAGCGGCGGTCCTCACTGTCAACTTCGTTTTTTTTAATTTACAGGCGCCGTGGTTAGAAATTAGCGAAAAGGGTTCACAGCAAAGTCACAGAGCCAGATAGAGTTAGAGTAGTGCTGCCACCATGAGGTGAAAGGAGAAACTGCATTTTGAACCTTTTATGATTCATGTACTCGGTTCAACAGTCCAAGCGGGCCATAAATAATACATTCTAAAACCCAAGCTGTGGGCCGTATTAAATCTGACCACGGGCCGTGATTGGCCCCCAGGCCGGACTTTGGACATGCCTGTTTTAAAATGTTATTATGTTAAGTTACTTGAAGATGAGAATTGGGGGTGGGATTAAATAAGTTTGTCTTCTTCCCACTCCTTTTCGAGTATAAATGAATGATTTTTTTTTTTTAAATTTGCATGTATTCTATGAATGCTCGAAATAAACAAATGAATGAATGAACAATACACATGCTAAACTCCTTAACGACACATAAATAGTAACTTTTAACTCTTCCACTGCTGTCTCAGAACTATAGTAAGTTGCTAAAGTTCCTAAAAGCAGCACAATACAAATGGTTCATTTCACTTTGAGGGGTTTATATGTTTTTCCAATGGATCATTTTGACAATTATCATCAGAAAATTAAAAAAAAAAAGAAAAAGATTATTTCCCACAAATAGAGGTTAAAATAATTGAATTTACATTTAACTAACAACTCAAAGTGAGGAATATTAATGTAAATGACAAAAAATAGCATCAAATGCTGACATTGAGAATACTCTACAAACAGAAGTTGGACATTTTTTGCTTGAAAATGACTAAAACGCTTTTTTTTTAAATTTGTTACCAAAAGACTTACAAATTGTCCTCTAATGATAAACTTCTGCATTTATCTAGGTTCTATATGACTTAAAGATGCGTCTAAAAAAAAATAAAAATAAGACGTCAGTTATTTTCATTATTTTCATGCAGCACATTAGTTTTGAATGTCGTAGGTAAATTATCAAATGTTACCAATTAACAATAGATGGCAGCAATCTGTAGAAGTACCATAAAATTAACCTCGACTTAACTCTATCGAGACATCCCACATTTACATAGAACACGTTATGATTATTATTTTTTTTTTGTTGTTTTTTTTTGTAATGGCATAAAACATTAATAAACTGCAAAAATAACTTGTTCTGGTTTTTACTAAGAGAACCTGTAATGAAAAAGATAAGGATGTAACTTAAGGTCACCTATTCCATTTGATTTTCTAATAAATTCTAGTTTTTCAGCGCATTTAACTACATCATTTACATTTATTAAATACTCAGAATACAGCAATTAATTAATTTCTAAACAGTCCACAGCATAAATCACAGTTGAGTGCTTTAAACTCCATCTTGTAAAACTTTTTCTTCATCTATCTGTCATTTTATGTTTAAAAAAAAAAGAAAAAAAAAAAGCTGTGCATGAATATTTACTCATCTGACTACATTTGTCATGCTGTGCAGTATTGATTTATGTTTTAACATCCAAGAGCTTAAACCTCTGTCTAACATGTCTTGACAGGCCATTCAAATGGAAACAGATTGTAAAGAATCTGACATTTTTTTGACATCAAAACACCAAAGATTTGGCTTCAGGCTACAAAGAGTAACCTCGCTGTGTTGTATTTATTACTTCCTCAGCTGGGTCTTACACAAACCTGGTGCTAAATTCTATTAGTATCTAATAACTACAATTAAAACCTACAGGAGACCGGGCTACAATTACTGAATATTGTTGTATAATTGCTGAATAATTGTCAGTATTTTTTTAATTAGTTTTTTGAGTAGAAATCACATATGTAGACAATGAACAGAGCAAGAAATCTGTTTATAGTGAATGGGATTTGAGCAGTTTCTTTAGTTTGTGTTCATATCATCCATATATCCGTGTTTTTCGCATTGACGTCAACCTTTTATTGTCTGTTCTTCAAGCGCCCAGCAATCATGATATGACATAAAAAAACATCTTTGATCTAAAAAGGATGCCCGGTACATGATAAAAAGCAGCTGCATTAAAAGGAATACATCAGAAAACACATAAACATAAAAATATCTATCATCTGAACAGAGACTATTGAAACAACACTCACAGCATGAACACAGGCTTATGAACAGTCAGAGTCTTAATGCATAGTCCATGTATAAGTGTGTACAGTATGTGTGGGTGTTTGTACTTTAACTGTGTCATCAGCTGTCCGTCACTGTAGGTACAATATGTTTGCAAATTCTTCATTATTGGAGGAGGGGAGAGGTTGTTTCTTTGTCAATTAATTAACACTTTAGCAGCAAAACTATTGATTGAATTCATACCAAATTGGGTTTACAGACTGCCAGTGACCCAGAATAAATGTGATTAGATTTTGGGAAAAGTAGGTCAAAGTTCAAATTTTTAATACATTTTTTAAATCTTTTTTTTTCTCCCATTTACTTATAATGGGAATAATTTCACATGTCTATAAAAACATCTAGGGATGCACCGATCCGATACCAGTATCAGGCATCGGCTCCGATACTCAGTGTGTGTACTCATATTCGTACTTATTAAAGTAATCTGATACAAATGCACCGATACCACTTACGGCTGTGTGACATTCACAGTTCAGTGCAGCAGGTACGAGGAGGAGGAATAATGTGCGGGCAGTGTGAAGAGTAGGCCTGTAACGGTACACGTACTGAACCGAACCGTTTCAGTACACACCTGTTCGGTTCGGTACACAGCTGTACTGAAACGATACAGTATGAGGAGAAAAAGAAAAAGGAAGGAAAGACGTTATTCGATGCAGAACTTTAAATCTGCGCAAATTTCACACGGACATATGGAAGGACGCACACATTGACCCGAAATACAAAATAGCAGCTGATATAAGGTTAAAAAAAACAACAAATATGATGTGAACCTGGAAGGAAGAGACTGCAGACCCTCCACCATCAGTCCAGTCCAGTCCAGTCTGGATCAGTTCAGGTTCAGGTGAAAGACAATGAGGAAAGAGACGGTGATAAGACGGACGTTGTTTGGCCCCAAGGAACTACGGTAGTTCTAAAACGCTTAAACTAGCTCTCTCTGTCTGTCTGTCACACATGCTGTATAATAGAGGAATAAATAGAACGTTGAAAGTATGTAAAGTTTCACTTTCGTTTCACAACAGCATTCGTTACGTTAGTTATGGACCGCACCCCCAGGTATATAACTGCACACCCCCCCTAAGCCCCGGCTCCGACAAAAAAAAATACAAAAAAATATCCCCCGTGCACACAGGCACATAACACAGTTTGTTCTCTGTCCTAAAATAAATAATTTGGTTCATGTGTTGTCGAAGTTTCTCTTCAGTTTGTTTCAACAGAATACCAGTTTA
The DNA here is from genome assembly GCF_902148855.1 of Sphaeramia orbicularis. Taxonomy (NCBI): domain Eukaryota; kingdom Metazoa; phylum Chordata; class Actinopteri; order Kurtiformes; family Apogonidae; genus Sphaeramia; species Sphaeramia orbicularis. The sequence goes on along the minus strand of NC_043970.1, from coordinate 39,642,539 downwards.
CCCTCTTGTTAATGTTGCACTTCATGTGGAATTTTGTTGATATTTTTCTGCAGAATGTGAACTGACAGAACTGTGATTAGATTTTTCTTGTTTGTTCGAAACTACCTTTCAGGGAAAAGTGCAATACTAATGTTTAAAATACATTTAGTAATATGAATAATTATTTTATTTCTATTTGATTTATAGCAGCAGAATTATATCATTCCTGTTTTTCTATATTCTATTGTCTCCAAAAATTGGGGGAAAAATGTTAAAAAAAATTCATAAATGCATTCATAGACATTTTGAGGGGTTTTCTTTCTTCCTGTACCGAACCGAAAAAAAACGAACCGTGGCTTTGAAAACCGAAAACGTACCGAACCGAAAAGTTTGTGTACCGTTACAGGCCTAGTGACGAGTGTGGAGATTTTTCAAAATAAACGACGGTGATAAAAGTTACGCTGACTGACAGTAATGTTAAAGACACAGACGGATACGGACACAGCGCTCTGTCTGTCCTCTGTGTACATTCCATCCGTTTTCCAGGTGCTTTCTGTCTCCATGTTTGTTATTACTGACTTTCTTCTTCAAAAAAAAACTTTACTCTTCTTCGTGGTATTTGTCCGGTATGGTTAATTCAGAGCGGCGCCCCCTGGTGGATTAATTGACAAACGCTCATTCCAACACATTAAATGTCAGTAGCAGCACTTTGTACCAGTCAGACTAATGACAACGACAATAAAGCACATTTACAAAAGGAACTAAGAACTGGAATGGGATTATTAAGTACTCGTATCGGCAAGTACTCAAATGTAAGTACTTGTACTCGTACTCGGTCTGTAAAAAAGTGGTATCGGTGCATCCCTAATGTATGCTATCATACTCAAAGGTTTCACTTTGAATTTTTTTATGATCCGGATCCTTGTTTGTTGTAATGTTATGATCAGATCCTTCACTAGCCCAGTTAAGATCCTTCATCCTTCCTAAAAAAAAAAAAAAAAGTAGTATCGATGCATCCCTAAAAACATCAGTTTTGTTTCAGTTTACTTCAAACATATGTAGAGGCAATTGATATGCTGATGTCATCACACGCATAGACATGATGACATCAGCAGGATCGATGCCAAAATAAGCTACAATAGGTGCGAGAGGCGGGGCTTGTTGTGCCTGGAACCACTTGTTGATATAAAGTTTTTATCCACAGGCCATCAGGCTACTGAATCAAATCACAGGCTAAATATAAAGATGGAAGACCTGATATTAAAACTGTTATGAAAAAGCCTTTTTTTTTTTTCCTCCAAAAAGTAAAAAATAAAGTAGAGCAGTAGAATCACATCCAATCCAATCCAACTTTATTTGTAAAGCACTTTAAAACAACCGCAGTGGACCAAAGTGCTGTACAGAAGAATAATTAAAACCAAAACAGAAGAATAAAATACAGAATTAGATGTAAAGACAGAAACTGTACAAAAAAGAAAAAAGTGCTATAGAGAAGAATAAATAAAACTCAGATAAAAGAATGAAATACAAGAATAGAATTAAAAAGCCATGAAATTAAAAACATGGATGGATGGATGGATGGATGGATGGATGGATGGATGGATGGATGGATGGATGGATAGATAGATAGATAGATAGATAGATAGATAGATAGATAGATAGATAGATAGATAGATAGATAGATAGATAGATAGATAGATAGATAGATAGATAGATAGATAGATAAGAACAATAAACCACTATCAAATAAAAACAATAGAATAAAGATAATACCTTCAGACATCTCACATGGTTTCAAAAGCCAAGGAGAAGATGGGTTTTAAGAAGGGATTTAAAAACAGACAGAGGAGGTCTGTCTGACTGATATGGAGAGGCAGATCATTCCATAGTTTAGGTCAATTATTTATTTAACCCTTTCTACTTCTATGCAAATGCATAGTTTAGCCAAAACTACTTCTTTTTTTTTTTTCCTTTTTAAGCACTATGTTGTGCTTATGTATTAAATTACTGTATATTATATTATATCACTACTGGCTGCAACCAGTAATTCTCATCATGAGAGTAATAAAGTATTTCTGAAAAATTCAGGTGTAACAGGATACAGAAATCTCTACTCAAATCACCTTGAATTGCAGTATACTCATAAGTAATCATGGAAGTTTTGCCCATGGTATAAGACTAAAAAAAAAGATTAAATTCAACTACCGAAATGCTGCAGCTTTAAATAATTAAAACCTTTTTATTAGAGAATGATACTCTGGTTTAAGTGCAGATCCTGGTGGTAAAAGGCTTTGGGTTCATGTGTGTGTGCTGTGGTTTCCTATGGATGCTCTGACTTCCTTCAACAGTTCAAACACATGCAGGTTAATGGGTTAATCTGTGATGTCGAGTCGCCCCGAGGTCTGAATGTTGAGTGTAAGTACAAACTGAGTCTGATGGTTAGCCTATTTCAACAAATTAGCACATGTTCTTGAACTGGATCCATTAGGGTTTTAGAACATGGTAGTCTGAAGGCTGACGGAAGGGATTTAATGATTTATTCTGAACATGCACTGAAATTTAACATATATGTCAACAAGCAAAATATAAATAATAATACAAATCTCAACAATCATAACATTCTTAGACAGAAGAACAGTGCAATAGTCATTTACATGTCCAAAAAGGGGTGGGAAGAAGTGCAATTATTTAATCCCACCCCCTCTTCATAAAAAATTATTAATAACACATATTGATCTTCCTCTTCCTTTTACATTAGTAATAGTTATTGATGGTATGTCATTATTTGTTCTTTATTTCTGGAATTTAATGGCTGATCTATTCTTTGTTATGGTCTATATACTTTAGCTCAGGGGGTCCCAAAGTGGGGTTCATGTACCCCCAGGGGTACTTGGATAGGTACGGTGGCCCAAAGGTGCAACAGCCTAAAAAATTATCCACTATAAGAAAAAAACAGGGAACAGCCCAAAAAGTTATCCATATGACAAATAAAAATAGAACAGCTTAGATCCAAATCCTTAGCATTAGCCACATTAGCTGAAAGCCTTCAAATTTTCAGCCTATGCTTTTATTTTTGTGTTAGCCTATATTTAAAGCAAGAGACCTTTCGGGGTAAACAGCCCCCCCCCCCCCCCCCTCCCCCTTAATTGAAAAAGTGGATGATTTTTTTTTTTTTTTTTCTTATAATGGATAATTTTTTGGGCTGTTCTCTTTTTTTTTCTTGTAGTGGATAATTTTTTTGGGCTGTTGTCTTTTTTTCTTATAGTGGATAATTTTTGGGGGGCTGTTGTCTTTTTTTCTAATAGTGGATAATTATTTTGGTCTGTTCTCTTTTTCTTCTTATAGTGGATAATTTTGGGGGGCTGTTCTCTTTTTCTTCTTATAGTGGATAATTTTTTTTGGCTGTTCTCTTTTTTTTCTTATAGTGGATAATTTTTTTGGGCTGTTCTCTTTTTTTTTCTTGTAGTGGATAATTTTTTTGGGCTGTTGTCTTTTTTTCTTATAGTGGATAATTTTTGGGGGGCTGTTGTCTTTTTTTCTAATAGTGGATAATTATTTTGGTCTGTTCTCTTTTTCTTCTTATAGTGGATAATTTTGGGGGGCTGTTCTCTTTTTCTTCTTATAGTGGATAATTTTTTTTGGCTGTTCTCTTTTTTTTCTTATAGTGGATAATTTTTTTGGGGCTGTTCTCTTTTTTTTTTCTTATAGTGGATAATTTTTTTGGGCTGTTCTCTTTTTTTTTCTTATAGTGGATAATTTTTTTGGGCTGTTCTTTTTTTTTTTTTCTTATAGTGGATAATTTTTTGGGGCTGTTCTCTTTTTTTCTTATAGTGGATAATTTTTTGGGCTGTTGCACCTCTGGGCCACCACAGTAAAGGCTTTACAGGGTTAAAAAAAAAACAACAACAAAAAAAAAAGGCATCTCAAAATATACAATCCAATAGACTATATATATAATATACAAGAAAACAATACAATATACATCACCCAGTCGAAATCTAAAACTTTTACTCTATCAGAATGTTCAAAAACGAGATAAATAATGAAAAAAAAACACAATCTTAGTGGAACTGTGGTATTATGTGGAACTACAGTAAAACATTTAATTGGTGTAAAATTATGCACATATCTTGTTAATAAAAAAAAAAAAAAAAAAGTAGAGCTAGTAGAACAGGAAAAATGTGGACTTCCCTATAAATTAGCTCCAGTGAAAGGATTTTATTTTCCCTGTGACGTTTCCAGCACCAGGCTCTTCCTCAAACCTTCAGTTGCCGTCGTAAATACCACATAAAATGGTCCAGGACTTTTGCGTTAAGAATTTCCCAAAGCATTTCGTACAGTTTCATCATGGGGACTGGCTGGCTCGGTAAAACCAGACCTGGTGGACTTCTAATCCTCTAAACTCAGCAGAGCAGCAGTGGATTGATATTCACCATGTCCATACCATGACCAGTACACCAACATGCTAACCCTGCTAACATGTTCCCTATGTACTTAAATGGAACTTATGATCATTTAGTCCCAGTTTGTGGATGGTGTACACTTCCATATTTCCATCTCCTGTGCAGAAAACTCTTTTAAATGTCCTTCTGTCTTTTTCCTTCACAGACATAGTTGTGTTGTGGTAAATCCAGAAAAAGATACTGTATATCAGCAACCTTTTAGTAATATTTGGTGTGCATGAATTTGCACACCAGCGTCCAAACATTATTTTTGAAGCAGTTTTTTCCAATTATTTTGACAATTTGAAGAACATTATAAACTCTAAAACAAATAAAATGAAAGAAAAACTATGTCGTGTTATTTATTTAATTTATATAATTTCTATTTTATACCTCAAGCTTTATTTATTTATTTTAATTTAGTTTTACTTATATTTGTTTTTATACATTGGAAATGTAAAATATATTGTGAAATGTGACTTTTTTAAATCTACTTTGATATGTACTATTCTGTATAAATACAGAATATAGAATATTGGTCATTGTTCAGTTAAAAAAAAAAAAAAAAAGCAAAAGTTGGAGAAAAAAAAATAGTGTTGTGGTTCAACATGTCAGTCATTTGTTTTTTTTTTTTTATGCATTTTTTTTATGAGACAAATATAACAAGTATACATGGCAAAGGGTTGTTGTAGTTGCAAATTAAGATGGAAGCTAAAACTAGCAAAACAATTACTTGAAATGATGTGACAATACAGTTGAAGAGTAATGAGTTTTCAAAAAATGACATTAAAACTACTCTAAACAACAAGAATTACAGGTAAAATCAGCTTTTCTAGCGCACTCTTAATGATACTGTGGTGTAAAATGTATTTACTCAAGATCACTAAACCTGAAAAACTAACAGTAACATGAAATAAAAAGTAAATAAATGGTGCCAGGCACAACAAACCCCACCCCTCGCACATATTTTGCCCGTTATAAATAAATGGGAAGATTTTTAAAGAATACATAAAAAGTTGAACTTTGGTTTATTGTTCCCAAAATGTAAAGACCTCTATTCTGGGTCACTGGCAATGGATACGCCCAAGTTGGTATGAATTCAACCAATAGTTTGCTTGCCACAGAAATTTCGCCCATTATAAGTAAATAGGGGAGAAAAAATAATAATAATAATAGTTTAATAAATTAGCTTTGACCTACTTTTCCCAAATGTAATGACATCTATTCTGACACACTGGCAATCTATAAACCAAATTTGTTATGAATTTGCCCAATAGTTTTGCTGCCACAGACATTTGAAATTCCCCCCATTGTAAGTAAATGGGAAAAAAAAAAAAAAAAAAAGATTTTTAAAAATGTATAAAAAATTGTTTACTTTGACCTACTGTATGGGTCACTAGCAACCTAAAAACCAGTTTAATATGAATTCAACCTACAGTTTTGCTGCTAGAGTGTGAACAATCAAACAAAGAAACAAACCGAACCAAAAACAATACCCCCTGCGTTCCCTTCGGGGGCGGGATAATTAAGATGGAAGCTAAAGCTAGCAAAACAATAACTTGAAATGATATGAAAATACAGCTGAAGAGTGAATAGTTTTCTGGAAATGAAAACTATTCTGAAGAATTAAAGAATTGCAGGTAAAATCAACTTTTAATGATTGGGTCGTGTAAAATGTCTTTACACCTGAAAAACTAACACTAAAATGAAATAAAAACTAAACAATTCCTCAAGAATTAAAAAAAAAAAAGTCACACATTCATTAAATTAACCCTCCAGTATCCCGTCCAGCAAGGCCCTTACTAAGCACCAAGTGTGTCTTTTTGGCACACTTGTGGAATAATGTCAAAAAAATTTTCATACAGTTTATTTTTAATTCTTTTACACTTTTTTTCTATTTCATCAACTTGAGCCGTAAATAAAAAATACCAAATACTCAATAATTGTCACATTTTTAACCCTTTAAATGCTGTGTTTCTAATGTAAACAAACCATTTTTTTGGGATGCAAAAAACACAAAAAAAATTTTTTTTCAATATACTACATAAAAAGTGGATCACATATTATTTGATTTTTTCATCCTGACATATGTCAATGATTAAGTCCAACATTGGTTAATTTACATTATTATTTTTGGCGCTAGGTCAAATGTTCAAAAATACTAGCATCTGTCACCAAGTGTGTGTAAAATGCACACCTATAAATAAAACTATTAAATATTATATATTGATTAATTTTTCTGCTCTAATTTGATTTTATTTTTGTAAATCAAGGTCAGCCCTAATCATACATATCAAATGGAAGAAATAGTGGACCTTACTAAGCACCAAGTGTGCCTTTTTGGCACACTTGTGGAATAATGTCAAAAAAAATTTCATACAGTTTGTTTTTAATTCTTTTACACTTTTTTCTGTTTCATCAACTTGAGCCATAAATAAAAATACCAAATACTCAATAATTGTCACATTTTTTAACCCTTTAAACGCTGTGTTTGTAATGTAAACAAACCATTTGTTTGGGATGCAAAAAACAAAAAACAATTTTTTTTTTTTTTTCAGTATACTACATAAAAAGTGGATCACATATTATTTGATTTTTGCAGCCTGGCATATGTCAATGATTAACTCCAACATTGGTTAATTTGCATTTTAGGTCAAATGTTCAAAAATACTAGCATCTGTCACCAAGTGTGCATAAAATGCACACCTATAAATCAAACTATTAAATATATATTGATTAATTTTTCTGCTCTAATTTGATTTTATTTTTGTAAATCCAGGTCAGCCCTAATCATACATATCAAATGGAAGAAATAGTGCGTTTTAGGCACACTTGGGAGACAGATGCTAGTCTTATAATTTTTTTTTGTTTACAATGTGCACATTTTAGTTGGTGGCCAGAATTTTAAAGATCAGGCAAAAACGAACAACTTTTGAATTCTAACCTTATTTAAATTGTGAAAAATAATACAAAGTTTTTAACATGAAGTGCAAAGTGTGCCTAAAAAGCGCACCCGGATACCGGAGGGTTAACTATTGAAAATCAAACCGAGAGACTAAATAGAACTAAAAACTGACGCAAAAGCTTATGTCGAGGCTACTATGTACATCATTTTGTGTTTTAAAAATGCTATCGGACGCATCGGAAGCAAAACTAATCGTGTGTTAACCATATAATAATCATCGTGGCTTACTAATTTGCCAAAAAACATGACACTGGGTATTTCTTCACCAGCTTTTTTAAACAGTAATTTGCTCAATATGTGCTTTACATGCACGCAAATTTAATTTTCCCGAGAACTGCTACAATTACCAGTCACTAAAACAAACCCAAAGCGCATTCCGAAGTTTGAAAATGAGAAACAAGGGGAAAAAAATAGAAATAAAAAAATTATCTATGATTGCATTTAGGGCACACAAGGACGGAGCACCTTCATCAACATCTTCCCTTTGAGAGCTTCTGAGTTATTAGGAGATAACGTTAATCTCTCCTCAGTTACCGGAGTGGTTTCCTTCCACCGATGACACAACATTAAACATTAACTCAGCTGATCCACAGTGTAAACAAAGTGTACTGGCGACATCTAATTGTGGAGCAAGGAGCGCCATGTATTTTTAATGAGCCACACATTATGGGTTGAAAGCACATGGGGGGGGGGTGCGGAGGGGTGGGATGGGGATGGGGGGGGGCAGACAGTATTCGTTCACAGTCACAGTTTCACCTCCCGATCTCACATCTCCACTCCCTCCTTTCATGGTTTTTGAGAGGATTGACAATGTGTTTGGATTAAATTTTGTTTGCCATCTGTGGCGGAGCGATAAGAGGAGAATATATGGTATGTAACATATTTATCCCTACATATTTTTTTTTTTTTCTCATCTTGTTACTCTCTGAGGGAATTTAACTGGTGAGGCATACAGTGTTTTATAACAATAACACAGCTATACACACGCACACACACACACCACACACATATGCATATTTTTGAAAGTATAATATTTTAAGCAGTCTTTGAACATATTAACCCGTACACCACAACAAAAAAGGGGTGTCTGAAAAAAAAAAAACAAAAAACATTAAATCTGAGGGAAAAGGTCCTCAAAACAAAAAAGTGAAAAAATGATCTGTCCATGTAGCGAGATAATTCACTTGACACCTTTTGAATTCAGATGGTTAAATCTAGAATAAGCATTATTATTATTATTATTATTATTATTATTATTATTATTATTATTATTATTATTATTATTATTGTTATTATTATTATTATTATTATTATTATTATCAATAATAATAATAATAATGGTGATGATGGTGGTAATAATAACTAATAATATAATAATATAATATAATAATAATAAGAATATAATAATAATGATGATGATGATGGTAATAATATAATAATAATAATGATGAGATGATGGTAATAATAATAATATAATAATAATAATAATAATAATAATAATAATAATAATAATAATATACAATAATAATAATAATAACCGTTTAAAACAAGATACAGTCACGGAAAAAATTATTAGCCACCCCTTGTTTTCTTTCTTCAATCTTCTTGTTCATTTAATGCCTGCTACAGTGGTCCCTCATTTATCGTGGGGGTTACGTTCTAAAAATAACCCGCAATAGCGGAATCCACAAAGTAAGTCAGCTTTATTTTTTACAATTATTATATATGTTTTAAGGCTGTAAGCTGCGTAACTTCTACCTTCCTTCAGATGTACAGAAGTCCAACTTTTTGTGCGATGGTTAACGTCTTCCTCTGCTTTTTGGGTGTGACCGCAGGTGCCTTTGTTTTTTGCAGAACGTTTCGTTGACATTGTGGGTTTTGTCGGAGAGAAACCTTGCCAACATACAACAACTTCAGGGTACGTTTACACGGCAACACTCCCGCAAAGATTTCTCCTTTGCATTATAATCCATTCCGCGGTAAGACGAAGCCGCTATGATAACGATCTGCGTTAACATGAGTCCGCGAGGACGGCTGAATACGCTTGTAGTGGCCATGCCAGACCAGTAGCTGGCGATGTAGAGCCTGTAGTGAAACAGTGGCGGTAAAAACACGCGCCTGCGCAACAAAACGAATTTCCGGTTTAGAACAGCTTTTAAATGAGGAGGAAGAAGAAGAGGCGGACAAACACTATTTACAAACAACAATGGCGAGTGGTTGTACCAAAGACGCAGGACTTCTTTGTCGGACAGACGAGCTTGAGCACAGTTAGCATGCAACGTATGTTGTTCTGAACCGGCCATTGTTGTTGTGGTTGTTTCTTCTTTTTTCTGCAGCTTTATTGTGTCATAGAGGCTGGCAAACCAGCTTGGAGGCGCATTAACCGCCACCAACTGGCCTGGAGTGGGTTAACTGGCGGTCTTGCTGCGCTCGCAATGCGGTGACGTCATATTTTACCCCGTAACGATCCGACGCGTGTTAACATGGAGCTGAAATGCGAGCGTATCGATAACGTTCCACCCTGGACCCTGGTATCAAAGTTTCGGATTCAGGCACTCTAGCAACGTTTCCATGTTAACAGAAGGCTAATTCCGCGATGAAATCTGTCCCGAGTCCGACTGAATCCGACGCGTGTAAACGGCCCCTCAGAGTCACACTGCTAGCGATCGAACATTTATGTAAATTTTGGCAAGCCGAACGCATTCTGTACTGTACAGGAGACACGGCCCGGGAGGGACTGTTTACAAGTGGTCGACAGTCCCTTAGCCAATCAGGACACAGAACACAATGTGTGTTCATACGCTGTAAAAAAAAAAAAAAAAAAGCAAGCAAAATTGCACTATAAAAAAAATCTGCGAAACAGCCGAGGGCTGCAAAAGGTGAACTGCATTATAGTGAGGGACAACTGTACAACTAAAACGTACATTTATTTGGACAAATATAATGATACCAACAAAAATAACTCATAAGCAGAGCTGCAACCGATTAATCAATTAGTTGCTTGAAGCGAATGCAAAAAGTCATTCAATTCAATTAATCTACTTGAATTGATTGAAGGGAAATATTGTATTGCAGTTTTCCTGAATTGAAGCTTCTTTGTGCGTCACAATACACATCCGTGTGAAACACAACAGTGGAACCAATGTTTAACAGCAGAGAAATGAAGGAAACAAAGCTTTGATTCAGGAGAATTGTGTTTGAATGATTTTTTTGGATCACTTTGAGTCGATTCATCGGTTGCAGCTCTACTTATGAGTTATTTTTGTTGGTATCATTATATTTGTCCAAACAAATGTACCTTTAGTTGTACAGTTGTCCCTCACTATAATGCGGTTCACCTTTTGCGGCCTCGCTGTTTCACAGATTTTTTTTTAGTGCAATTTTGCATGCTTTTTTTTTTTTTTTACAGCGTATGAACATGCATTGTGTTCTGCGTCCTGATTGGCTAAGGGACTCTAGACCGCATTATAGTGAGGGACAACTGTACAACTAAAGGTACTAAAGGTACTTTTGTTTAGACAAATATAATGATACCAACAAAAATAACATAAGCAGAGCTGCAACCAATTAATCGATTAGTTGCTTGAAGCGAATGAAAAAATTCCCGATTCGATTAATCGACTCGAATTGATTGAAGGGAAATATTGTATTGCAGTTTTCCTGAATTGAATCTTCTTTGTGCGTCACAATAAGTGTCCATGTGAAACATAACAGTGGAACCATGTTTAACAGCAGAGAAATGAAGGAAACAAAGCGCTGATTCAGGAGAAATTGTGGTTGAATGACTGTTTTGGATCACTTTGAGTCGATTAATCGGTTGCAGCTACTCATAAGGTTTAATTTCAGAGTGATATCTAGCCATTTTCCATGTTTTCTTATTATCAAACCAAAATCACAAAACCTTAACTAAATGTGTTGCAAAGGCTAAAGTTTCTGCTTAGTGTGACCTCTGACCCCTTGAGAAGAAGCTTTGGTTATAGATGTTTCTTTTCCGAGACTTTTGTTTTTATTCTGTTGGTACTTATTTATTTATTTATTTATGTCTTAAAAATAAATGAAATATGAGCCCACACTGCAAAAAAGGAATATCTGACTTAGATAAACCAACTTGAATTTCAAATATTTATCATGTAAGATAATTTTTTAGATTTATTTAGACTTCATCTTGATCAGATTATTTGACTTGCTCCAAGAATTTTCATCTTGAGTTACCCCACTTAGATATTACAACTAATTTTTAGCAATATTAGAATAAAAACAAGCCATTGTTGGAGGATGAGGATGTGGACACATTATGCATTTTTGCCTATAAATACATGTCTACTGAGTCATTACATCTTCACATGACCATATATACAGTTATGGAAAAGTTATTAGACCACCCTTGTTTGTTCAATTTCGTGTTCATTTTAATGCCTGGTACAACTGAAGGTACATTTGTTTGGACAAATGTAATAATAACAACAAAAATAGCTCATAAGTGTTTAATTTCAGAGCTGGTATGTATCCGTTTTCCATGTTTTCTTGATAATAACCAAAATCAGTCTTACATCAATATCTGTGGCATTGTACTGACAAAAACAGTGCTTTTAGACTTCCATGTTTTCTTTTCTGTCTGTTTTAGTCACAGACACTCCGTGTCTATCTATCTATCTCTCTATCTATCTATTACTATATCTATCTATCTATCATCTATCTATCTAGCTATCTATCTATCTATCTATCTATCTATCTATCTATCTATCTCATCTATCTATATACTATCTATCATCCAACTATTATTCCTATTCCGTCCGTCCATCCCTATCCTTCCTTCTTCCTTCCTTCCATCCAATCCTTGCATCCATCCTTCCTTCCTTCCTTCCAGTCATCCATCCATCCATCCATCCATCTATATCTAGCTATCCTTCCTTCATCCATCCATCCACCTTCCAGTCATCCATCCATCCTCCCTCCATCTATCTATCTATCTATCTATCTATCTATCTATCTATCTATCTATCTATCTATCTATATCTATCTATCTATCTAGTCATCCAACTATCCTTCCTTCCTAGCATCCGTCCATCCATCCATCATCCATCCGTCCATCCATCATCTATCCTTCCTTCCATCCTTCCATCCATCCTTGCATCCATCCTTCCTTCCTTCCTTCTTTCCTTCCAGTCATCCATCCATCCATCCATATCTATCTATCCTTCCTTCCATCCTTCCTTCCAGTCCATCCATCCATCCTCCCTCTATCTATCTATCTATCTATCTATCATCTCTATCTAATCTATCTATCTATCTATCTATGGATCCATCCATCCATCCATCCATGCTACTCTTTTGTAATAACTGTTGCAATATGTAATAAGTTATTTAAAAATGTGGCATGTTATTATAAAATGTGGCGTTATTACACAATGAGGTGAAAAATTATTACATTATTACATATTGCACTGTCGTTACATAATGCAGCGCTACAGGTATACATATATTATATATATATTATATATAAATTCCACAGAATAAGTGTCTGGTTTTTTAATGATTATATGAAGCAGGTCTAGTTGGCCAGCTGTGCGTTCATTCTGCTGCAGAATGTGGCTGACTTTAAGCGCTGAGCTTCAGAGCCCTTCCCTGGGGTGTGGCGGTTACATTTCCAGCTCTTCCTTCAGCTCCATTAATTACCCCACCAAGAAGGTTATGTGGTGTCTCATTTGTCCATACATCCATCTGCCAGCAGGATTACCGCGCTCATTTTCATCTAATTTGGTGAAAGGGTCGGACAAACCCCCGCTACGACTGTGGAGAAGACACAGCGGTGTTGAAACCTCAGAGTGGAGTGTCTTTCTACCATTAAAGGGCCTGAATATAACAGTGTACTCACTCCATCTCCTTTTAGTTTTAGTTTTGGTTTTTTTTTTCTGTATGTCTGCTTGCCTATAGCATGTGATTTTGCAGGATTCTGCCGGAGGATGTACAGGGAACTTTATTTACCACATCCCTTACATTTTGGAGCAGATCTGTAAAAACGGCCAGAGCCTGGAAGTGTTTTTCCAGTCTTTAACACTGAAGAGCCCCTGGTTAATTTCTGTCCAATGGTATAAGAAAAAAAAAACAAAAAAAAAACTAGCACAAACTGATGAATTAGCTCAGAGAGTGCAGACCTCCCCTTAGGCAATAGTCCACTCTTCCTCTAATTCCACAATATTAAACCACAAACCAACCACATATTACCACCAAAGTTTTCCTCTTCTCTACAGTTGGTAGTACTGATACATTTATTTTTTTTCCCCATAACTTTTATTTAAGCAACACCAAGTGATAAGGAAACTTATGTGCAATAATATACAAATTTACATTAAGTCATCATAATGTGCGGGGAGGGAGGGGTTGGGGGTTAGGATATAGGATATACACTGCAAAATCTAAATCTTACCAAGTGTATTTTTCTCATTTCTAGTCAAAATATCTCATCACACTTAAGACATAATCACCGAAAGAGTAACTTTTCAGTGAGATATAAGAACTGACTTTAGACAGTACATCTTGAAAATCTTATTTCAAGAAATCTTACCAAGATAATGTTCACTTGTTCCATTGGCAGATTTTTTTTTTTTTTTTTTGCTTGACTTAAGAAAAAAATAAATTATTAAGTGTGATGAGTTATTAAGTGTGATGAGATATTTTGACTAGAAATGAGAAAAATACACTTGGTTAGATTTAGATTTTACAGTGTGTGCTGTATCTCGATCAAATAAGAAGTGTGAAAGTGTTAAGAGAAGGCAGATATTTAATGTTGTCCAGATAAGACAAAGAGACAGTACAAAACAGAGCATAAAAAGAGTAAAAATGGCATGATATTGAAATAAACTTGCATGAAAAGACTTCAAAAGGAGTGATGTTGAGTGAAATGTGTGAATATAAAAGAAAAAAATTGGTAAGAATAGTGGAAATCCTGAAATCATACTTTTATCTAGCTTGTACACTGTTGTGTTACTATCAAGTAGCACGCTACACTGCAAAAAATCAAAATCTTACCAAGTGTATTTTTGTCATTTCTAGGCAAAATATCCCATCACGCTTAAAATAAGACATAATCACCTGAAGAGTAACTTTTCAGTGAGATATAAGAACTGATTTTTAGACAACAGATCTGGAAAATCTTATTTCAAGAAATCTAAGATCATTTACACTTGTTCCACTGGCAGATTTTTTCATTGGAAAAGTTACTACTGAAATGTAACTGTTGAATTTTTGCCCAGTGATGCCTAAAGACTACCGTACACGAGTCGCTTTTCCATTGACTTTCAAATTGCGCAAATATAACTTGCGCAAAAAAATTTACCTAATGGAAAAACGACAATTTCGCCAAAAGTCTCAGGTTTTGTGCTGGCAAGAGGTGGTTTTTCGGGCATAGCACAAATGGTATATCACGCAAAACTGCAATTGACAGACCTTTTTAGTGGTGTGGACACACCAGGAAACCCAATCATTTTTAAATCAGTACGAGACAGCAGGGTTATATATAATAATGAATATATCTGTAAATCAACATCATATTTACATTCGTCACCATGTTTATAGAATGACTTCTCGTGTCATCTTGGGATACTAAATAAACAAATCACTGCATTTGTGATTTAATGGAAAAACTGACATTACGCACTTGTGTTTTTTCGACATTTAGTAAATATCGGTAAAGTTTTGCGCAGATGTCCAATGGAAAAGTGACTATTGAAAAGTAACAATTGAATTTTTGCCCAGTGACCTCTAAAAACCACCGTACACTAGTCGCTTTTCCATTGACCCTTAGTAAATATCGCTAAAGTTTTGTGTGGATGTCCAATGGAAAAGCGACAACTGTTGTAGAAGATGACAGTGTTTCCATGGTAACTACGGAGCCTCTGAACATCCAAATGGTTCATATCTGATGACCATGAAAAGATGAAAACATAGCACAAATGGTATATCACACAAAACTGCAATTAACAGACCTTTTTTGTGGTGTGGACACACCAGGAAACCCAATCATTTTTAATTTAGAACGAGATAGAGGGGTATATATAATAATAATGAATATATCTGTAAATCAACATCATATTTACATTCGTCGCCATGTTTATGGAATGACTTCTCGTGTCATCTTGGGATACTAAATAAACAAATCACCGCATTTGTGATTTAATGGAAAAACCGAAATTACGCACTTGTGTTTTCCGACATTTAGTAAATATCGGTAGAGTTTTGCGCAGATGTCCAATGGAAAAGCAACTATTGAAGGTAACTATTGAATTTTTTCCCAGTGATCCTAAAACTACCGTACACTAGTCGCTTTTCCATCGACCCTCAGTAAATATCGGTAGAGTTTTGCGCAGATGTCCAATGGAAAAGCGACTACTGTTGTAGAAGATGACATTGTTTCCATGGTAAC